>NC_069727.1:6132288-6432288 GCF_027358585.1 Pangasianodon hypophthalmus
ATGAATACGGCTATAACTTGGGATCTTATTGCTATATGCCTGTAAGTAGGAGAAATCTGTTTAAAGGTCCCTCCCACTCGTGATTTCTCAACAGCTGGAGAGGCAGACACCTTTCAAACAAATCAAGACGAGAAGTAGTGTGTTATAAGCCGTGAGGGTTTGACTGTTCCTGTATGGCATGCTGCAAGATCACTAATTACAGGAGGTTAATGAGATAATTGCAGAGTCGATTCATTATGTGCAAGATGATGCACAGTTTTGTGTCATTTCTTTTCAGACCTATTAATGGTAAGTTAACGTGCCATAGCCTACAGTGACTTAAAATAAATGAGGCACTAAACAAGCTTCTCTGCTTGGGCATATGTTGGCTATTTGAAAGATGATTATATCCACAAAAAAGACAAATAAGTTTTTTCTAGCTTTAAACAATTAAGGTTTTTGTGAACACTCAGGGTTTTTTTTGCCTTTGAATATGCCAATTTTGTAAAAATTGACTATTGGAAATAAATGTTTTTGTAATGGATAAAAAAAAAGATCATTTAAAAGTCATTGTTCTACATACGAGCATAATGTAGGCTGTAGAAATCAGAAATTGAGATTAAAAATGCACAAATAATAGAATTGCATCGTGGCACCCTGAATCAAAATTGAATCTCACTTCTACAGTGGAAAGGGAATGTTTAGTAGAGAGTTAGAACAATGCAGCCGCACTTTAGTCCTTCAGTCTGTGTACATCTCCAACACTTCAACTTTCATGCTAATAAATCACTAAACACCTTACAAATATTTCTATATAAACATATTTGGTGGAGTTTTTCTTTAAAACAAATGTAGCAGTTAACAGGCGTCTATGCGTGAGCATCTTCTGGCAAGTTGAAAGCTTTTTATAAGCACACAGCCTCAAACTGTATAGAAGTCGATTGAAGCGTCTCATTATGATATGGCCACAATATTTAGTGACCTTTATGTTTCATCAGCTTAAAATCCACCATCCAGCTGAGTTTTCGTGATTGCCTCTGCCACCAAGCAGCTCCCGACTACCCAGCTGATTATATTATTAGACCCTCCCCTCCCACTCTTTAAACTTGAAATGGTGGAAATGCTAACTTTCCTGTCTGGACGATTAAATTGGTTACTACAATTTTTGGAAATGGTTAATCACGCACAGGGGAAAATCAGGATCGCGCAAGCCTACTGTTAAGGTTTTGTGAACACTTGGAATTCTAGTTGTCATGAATGCAGTATTAAGCATTCACTTCAATTCAGTTTTATTTGTATAGTGCTTTTAACCGTGGACATTGTCCCAAGGCAGCTTTACAGAAATATATAAATTCAGGATGTAAATTTTAAATTTATGAATTTATCTCTAAATTCAAATGTATATTTTTTTTTGCTTTTGAATATGTATAACGTTTATTAGCGAACATGTGCTATTGGATATTGGAGTCATCTGCTTGTGTGTTTTTTATTTATTTATTTATTTATTTTTAATTTAATTTCATGTTGCAAAATAAGACACATCTTGATCACTCTTCCCTTGGGCCGTAGAGCTGAATGTCAGGCAGACTGATGAACATTGCAAACCATGACAAGAAATTGATAAAATGTATAAACAGACATTATTTCTGATACTTGAAGGCTTCCTTTTATGCTTGTGGGTGTGTGAGAAATATTTCTTTAAGGTCATTGGCTGGTGTAGAAGCAAGATGCTGGTTACATGCCGAGCACGCAGTGTGTAAGCAGCAGTGTGTGGCGTGTTTCCCTCAGTGGGGTGCGGGTCCGGGTGTGTGTGTTTGTGTGTGTGTGTGTGTGTGTGTGTGTGCGCGCCTGCCTGTGGAATCCAGTCTGAAAGCGGGGGATGGGTTTCCAAGCCCTCCAGATGTTGAGAGTGGAGAAAGTATTTGAGAGCATTTAAATATTCATCTCTGTAACAGAGATGGATATGAAAAGATGAAGAAAACTATAACGGGAGCGAGAGACTAAAAAAATACTGTGTTCAGAGGGTGGAAGAGGGGGTGGCAAGGATGAAAGGGGATGCAGAGGCAGGGATTTTCTTTCTCCTGCCTTTTCTGTGTTCATAGTCATGCATGTCAGTCAAATTTCTTCTAAAGAGGAGGATTAAAAGCAGTCGCAGTCCTCTATGTTCTCACTCTTAAGCCGTACTTTCTCTCCACCTTCTGCAGATGTACATGCTGTGAGCATCCCAGTGTACTTATATATAAATAAAAAAAGGATGTATTCATAAATAGAATTAAGGATATGAAATAAAGAAATAGATAAAGAAAAAAGTATTTGGACACTAGATTAAAAATATGTAAATGTTATGTAAAAATAAATCGTGTTCTTAATAGAAATGCTGTAAAAAAAAAAAAAAAAAAAAGGTTGTCGATCAATGTCATTATAGAAGATGTTGGTGTCGTCATAATAGATGTTGCTATGGTGAAAGAAGTTGTCATGGTGAAGGTGAAAGGAGCTACCTAGAGTTCTCAAGGACACTTAAACAACACTCGAATGGAAAAAGCTCTAGATAAGATCTTAAACATTCCTGTCAGAACATTTGTTTAAATAATACGCAAAGGGAAAGCTCATGGAAGCACAATTCATCGTCCCCGGACAGGCGCAGCACGCAAGATTTCACAACACGCTCTCAGACTAATGATAAGGAAGATAAGAGAGAAGCCAGCAGTCATCTGAAAAGAGTTGCAGGACGACCTGAAAGCAGCAGCAGCAGCGGTTACACAGAGAATAATAAGCAATGAGCCGCACCGCAATAATCTCCTTTCCATCACCTTATGCAAACCTCCTCCACTGAAAAAGAAGCACAGAGATGAAAGTCTAAAAGCGTTTCGACAATTCAGAACTCTTTTGGAAGAATATACTCTGGTCAGATGAAACAAAAATAAAACTCTTAAATACTTCATTGTGAAATGACGTGTTAGGAGAAAGAAGAGTGCTGGGGCGTTACACGTTATGAAAGAAAACATGAGTGGAGCGACGTACCAGGATGTAGTAGAGGAGAATTTATTATAATTATAATAATTAGGAGAATTTTGCTAATTTGTAGTGTCTAAATACTTTTTTCCTTCTTTTTTTTAAACATGTCTTTGTGTATGCTCACGAATGCGTACTTTTTTGTTCGTAATTTTATCTACAAAGTCAAAGGACATTGTGTGTGTAAATGTGAAGTGGTTATATGCACTGGAAGTATATTAATATCTGAATATGTATTTCCCCTCACTGTATATCTAATATACATATACAAGATATATATACATCATATACAGATATACATATATCTTATTTCTTATTTCTTTCTACATTTTTACTTTCTACAGTCATTTGTCCTTAAATATAATGTGAAGTGTTTTTGTGTGTGTGTGTGTCTATATATATATATATATATATATATATATGTGTGTGTGTGTGTGTGTGTGTGTGTGTGTGTGTGTGTGTGTGTGTGTGTGTGTGTGTATACATATAAATTTTTTTGAAGTACATGTGAAATGTAATCCATATACACTCTCCTATATCAAAAAAGCAACAATATCATTATCTATACAAGTCATATTTAGACTTTATCAGTATATTATATTGATGATATATTACAAATATATTTGATAATATATGGCAGTTTATAATAATATAATTTTCAAATATCAAATATAAGTATAAGTAATATAAGTAATCAAATATTATACTCTTTAATAATATACCTGATTATTGCTGCTTATAATATAATTACAATTTAAACACTTATAATAATAATAAATATAATAAGTTGATGAACGATTTATAATATTTTAAATTAAAATATGTATTTTTTTAAACAATTTTTATATTGCGTTTTTAATATGAATGCTTGGGTTTATATATTGATTGCACTGACAATAATTTGTGTTTCTCAAATATTACAGCTTTTCATAAAGCCGCATATATTATTCAGCTTTAAATAAAACTATCAATAATGAATGAAGGAGTGAAATTATTTCCTTTTACCTTAAAGTGCTGAGTTGTTAGCATGCAGATGTTTCAGTAGAGTGTGTGTGTGTGTGTGTGTGTGTGTCTGTGTGTTACAGGTGTCAGGAATTGTCGGGAGAGCAGACGTCCTGGCCTGTGTGTTGTTCCTTTTAGCCTTTCTCTCCTATATTAGGTAAGAGTCTCTCCATCTCGTACTCTGTCCTTGCTCTAGATTCCACGTCTCTTAAGGGTTCTATGTATGGCTGCTCTGATTGATTTGTGTGTGTGTGTGTGTGTGTTTTTCAGGAGTGTGTCAGCGTGCAGCGTGTCTGACTCCTTCCCCTCCACGGCGTCTCCGTGCTCTCTGGCTCTCTGTCTGTTCCTGGGCACCAGTGCCATGCTGGTCAAAGAGACGGGCATCACCGTGTTCGGAGTGTGTGTGCTGTACGACGGCCTGGTGCTCTGCCGCAAGCCTCTCTTCTCGTACGTGAACGCTGAGTATGTGTTTCGCAGGTCCGTGTGTTAATGAGGTCTCCTGGAGAGGTGTTGATCTGAGCGCAGGCTGGCGGCAGCTGGGGAGAGCGTGGGTGTTCATGCTTGTCAGCAGGCACGCTGTGTGTTTGCTTCCTGCATCCAGGCTGGTGCTCTCACGCTCCGAGTCAGAGACTAGCAAATAAACCATTTATCATAGCCACACTAGCATGATATTGGATGAGTGCGCTAAAGCCTAATATCTGTCAGGAGCTTGACAATGAAACTGTCAGGGCTGCAGAAGCCATTATGTCGCACGGTATCATCGGCGACGTAATAAGAATGATGTGAGGCAAACTAACACACACACACACACACACACACTCTTAAAGACAGATAGGCAGCTGCAGTTGTCATTTCTAATTTTTTTAAGTGTTTCAGGTCTATAATTCTCTACTGGCTTCATGCTGTGTTTCCTCTGAATATCAAACACGTAAACAGAAAAGTTGTAAGTCTCACTGAAACCAAAAACACACACGGTTCTGTCATCTTTTCATTTGTGTAATTTATACTGGCTGGACAGTCTTAAAAAGTGGTGTGTAAATGTTTTTGTAACCAGATGCTGATTTTCTTCATACTCACATGCACACGTTGATACCAATCATCTGTAAATTAGCAAACGCATGGACGGCACAGCTGATTTCCATACTGTGACTCCCACGAAACTCCATAAAATGTAAAGCTCACAGAGAGCTGAAATGGTGAAAGCGTGCCTCTTAAGTGCGGTGAAATCTTCCAATAATGCAGCTCAGCCACTGCTGCGAGTCAGCTACCACAGACACACACTAACACTTCCTGCTGTTATACACCATTACTTTTATCTAAATTAAACAGGAGGTCTTATTTGTCGTAACTTATTGATTTGGATTGCTTTTTTTTCCAAGTCATTAATATGAAATGACAGAGTGAATGATCCTACAAATTATTTGCAAATACGTTTGTTTATATCCAGCTTGGGAAACAAGGCCCAGTGTGTGTTCAGTCTGTCTGCTATCTACTTACTGATAGTTTAGCCTTGATTGGATATTTGTACCAGCTGTTACTGTTACTGAGCACAGCCTATCCCATCATCCTTTGCACTGTCAGTTATGGTGAAGTCACAGACATTATGTATGTCCTCTGAGCATGTCCTTCCAGGAACGGACTGTAAGGTTTATGTAGGATTCCATTGAAGGGCTCAGCAAAGCAATCGGACATATGCTTTCAATCCTCTTCCTGCTGGCAGGAGCTATAAATTACCAAATGCTGTCTGTCAAACTGAAACGTGGACAGTACAAGCAGTTTCGTCCTTTCATGGGCAGAGAACTAGGGAAGGAGGGAGGAAGGGAGATAAAAGGGACGGGGGGTTCATATGGGCTTAGGGATCTGAGTTTCTTTTTCCGAGTACTGAATGTTCACTATCAAACACGCACTAGTTGCTTACAATTTGGACCCTCCAGTGCACGAGGCAGTGGGTGTAGTGAGATCTGCTTGATGTTCCTTCGACTCTATCTAACCAGACTGTCCTCCTCACAGACACGGTGGCATTTTGTAAATTCATTTTACTGAATAGCAGCCAAGAGAAGTGTATGCATCTTCCTCCAAAGCATAGTAAATAAAGTCCTACAGCTGTTGTTAGGCAGTCAGTGCTCACTTTGGGTCTTTTCCTAGTCTACAAAGTACCTGAATCTTGGCACCGAGAACTGGAACTGTACTCTGGGGTGTCTGATAGATTCATGAACCGGGGCCCCTGAACAGCTTTTATTCTTCCAGGCAGTTTGTGTTTCATAGGAATTAACAAGTCCACCCCCTTTACAGTACCTCTGACTCAAATCCATTTGCTAGCCCATGGGGCAAGTAAAAGCTCCAGTGGGTTGCACAGTCTTCTGTTTTGGTGCCTGGAAACCTCACTGAGTAGGCTAAAAATAACATAATGGTATATACTGCTGTAAATATTGTGAACTAGTTACCTAGTTAAGTGCATTATACACAAAGGAGTATTTATCTTCCTGCATAGGGGACAACTGTGGTAGTTTACACATTGTTGACCATCGTTTGGCTATGAGCCGTCATATTCTATCCCCTGACAAGTCCTTGTGTAATTTGTTACTATAGAAAGGATGAAATTTTAGAATAAGTGCATTAATATAAACCTTGAAGTGAAGCCAGCACTATTTTCAGAACTGCTGTTATAGAATATTCAACACCTTCTGACCAATCAGCTCTGAGAACACTGTATAATAACACTGTGGTATAATAAATAATAATGAACATTAATGTGGAGTGGATGTCATGGATAATGGGCTGTGATTAATGAGACATTTAGGTGTGGCTATATATTTATAATAGATACGTAGGAACAATATAAAAATGCATGAAATAATAAGACGCATGACTTTTAACTGATGAGCGTTCAGCCACGAATTTCTCCTTTCCAGCTTCCTCAAAAATTCTGCCCAGAGCAAGTTTAAATATTTAGCACTGGTCGGAAGAAGTATGTTTTGAGGCAGTTTGACCAACCCACATGCTTCTCATTAGTTTCCTTGATGTCTTTGAAGCTTATTGGCTGGAAGTGAACAAATTACAGCTACAAAGTGCTCGCAGATAGAAGATGCACGAAGCGTTCTCCCAATTTCAGCTCGTCTCGACCCTGCTGTTGCGCCTGTAATTGGCAAACGGAGTCAATCATGCGAAACAAACGAGACCTTCACATCTCTGGTGCATTCTCAAGTTCCCTATTACACACCTAGCTAATTCAGCATGTCGCTCGTCTCCATGTAGACACACGTATGACTGAGGGAAAGTGGGTGATAAGTTTGAGGACAGATTATAGGAGGGAATTGAGGAAGGAAAAGTACTGATCTGTTTGTATCTCATGGGGTCTTGTAATACAGAGAGACTCAGTAAAGCAGCACATTGCAGCTTTTTCATCATTAACACATGACCTGTTGGACGCACATTTACACACAGACATTATAGTAATAAATATAGAGGGTTACACTGCTGTCATTTATCATTCCTTTGCTTAGACTGACTGTCACTGACTGTCAATCAAACTGTGCATCAAACAGCACTTCAATTAACAGCCATACACAGACTCTAAATTACATTTACAGCTTCAATGCTTCTTTAGGCTACGCTCTTAACAACAAAAATAAATAAATTGTTGTAATAGAGGTGCAAAATGCTAAATCTTTGTATCATATCACAATATTTAATGAAGCACCAGTTCTTAAAATGCGTTTGTGTGGACAATCTGGTGGGATACCGTATGTGGCTCAGCTGAAATCTTTGATTCTGGAACTGCGAGCGCAGCATGGAAGCTCGTGTCCATCAACAGAGCTCTTCTTATAGCTCAATGACTTGCTTTCCTTGGACAGAGGATGCTGAGGTTTTTCCACAACCCCAACAGTCAACATCCCCACAGCAGCAAATAGTGAACATATTAGTCGACTAGTTTGTGCAAACTCTAGTCACTAATCAGTGGTTAAGATGTTGCTGATCATAAAGTTGTGAGTTGAAATCCAAGCTGCCAGTGTTGGGTCCCTTAACCCTGAGATGTATCCTCTCTTAAAATCTGCACCGCTTTGGATAAAAGTGTTGGCCAAATGAATAAAAGTAACTGTGGTTATAAGGACACACACACACCCCTAGCAGTTTCTCTCAATTAACAGTCATTTTTGTGGGCTCAATGTTTAGAGTGGCACAACAGGAAAGTACCTTCAGCAAGCAATTCTATCCATCTATGTTTCTATCGTCATGCCCGCCTTCGACAACAACACCTCGTACTCACTGAAAGATGCTCTCTGATTAAGGAATTAGTTGCAGCACAAAGTAAAACCTATACTCTGAGAAAAATGGGTTCCATAGTGAAACATATCCTCTAGACGATGAATGGTTTTAGCTTCCGAAAGCTCTTGAAACCTTTTTTTTTAAATTAAACATCATGAGATTTTGCATAGAATCATTAATGGATCCCTCAAAACAACACATCAAAGAACCCATAAAACCCCGAAAATCAGTGGACTGATCTGTTCTGGTTTCTCATTTATAGCAATAAACCTCCCACCTGCACCCTAAAACAATACATTTACAAGGTCGGATTTTTGCTGATCGCTCACTAGCTTGTCAATCAAATAAGCCACGCCCCTTGTTCATAGTGACAGTATGGCATGACTCAACTCCTCTGTTTTGATAAAGCAACATTTGCTGTTATCTCAACTTGGCATGAAGAAAATAAGAGATGATGCAGTTTCCAATCAGATATTTTTGTTAAATTTTCAGCTGTTCTGTAAGTAAAGAGCATGCTGTAGTCAGGCAGAAGTAATTAGTAGTCTGGCCTGAATACAGCGCTCATTAGTAATGTAGTGTGACTAGAGCACACATTAGTAATGTGGTCAGGCCCAGAACACTAATTCATTAGCTAATTATGAGTCTTAGTGCACACACATTTTCAAGGACATGTTCTCAAGGGCATGAACGATAAAATCTTAAATATTTGCAGGTTTCAGGGTATGAGAGGCATATTCCACATTCCAGAGTATTACATTCCTCAACAGCCACACGTGGAAAAAATGAGCAGAGTTGAGTGTATAATCAGAGTGTAAATTTAGGATTTAAAGCATAAATGACCCAAAATACAGGCCCACTGCATAAACTACATATTTCAGGACTAGAAAAACATTGACTGTTTTGTTTTTTCTTTAAATGTTGAGTGTCAGTGATCCGTCCCCACTGTAGCCTCAGATTCCTGTTCTTGGCTGACAGCAGAAGAACCAGATGTGGTCTTCTCCAGGTGTAGCTCATCCACTTCAAATTTTGACGAGTTGTGCATTCTGAGATGCTTTTCTGCTCACCACGGTTGTACAGAGTGGTCATTTGACTTACAGTAACCTTTCTGTCATCTCGAACCCGAGTCTGGCCATGCTTCTCTGACCCCTCTCATCGACGAGACGTTTCTGCCCACAGATTTGCCACTCACTGGATGTTTTTCACACCATTCTGTTTAAAAACATGTGTGTGGGAAAAAAAACCCCAGGAGATCAGATTTTTTTTTCCATTTTACTTTTTTTTATTTATATATTTTTTTATCCCCTAGCACAGGCTGTGAGTTAGTGAAATGAAATGACATTTAGAAAGGAAACTGGGTAACATCGGCAAAACTGTCATGGTGATGACATCAGCAGTCATCGTAGCCTCGTAGACGTTAAGCTTTATAGCACAGCAGATTGATCCCTTCATGTCCCGTCTGGAGCAAAAGCTTCATGGCCATGTTTGATTGTCGAAACCGGTAAAGTGTCTGTATCCGCTGTGAGCCTGGGAGAACGACACACACACACACACACACACACACAGAGAGAGAGAGAGAGAGAGAGAGAGAGAGAGAGAGGGAGGGTGATAAAAGGCGTTTGACTGCAGGCTGTGAGTCGGTGTCTGAAGTGAGTTGGAGGAAGCAGGATAGATGAGCTGAATTAATATTAAATGCGTTCACTCTCTCTTTCTGCACTGCTGTGATATTATACACATCTGCTTGGCTGGAGATCTGCTCTGTATCACTTAATATTATTTTATTTAATGCCTTAACATACATCATGTTTCTACATTAATAATGACTTAATGCAGCAATAATGATGCAGCACTATAGTTTTTGTGTTTTGTTTAACTGGATAATGAATACAGGTTATGAAGTTGCACAATAATGGGTTATTTGTGTAACTAGCTTATTGTAAGTGTTTAGGGTTATGCAAGGCATTATAATACATTATGTATGCTATTTAGCAAAACGTGTTATAGATGCACTTAAAATACATTAGGAATACAGGAATACAGGATTTATAGCAAATTATGAAATCACATAACCATAACATGTTATCTATAGATATTTATGCATTACATTCAGGCTTAAGCCAGGCATTATAACATGTTATGTATGCTATATAGCATGTTATAGATGCACTTTAAATGCATCATGAATACAGGTTTTATAGTAAACTATGAAGTTGCATAACCATAAAATGACAGTGATGTTTATGTAGCTATAAATATTTATGCATTATACACAGACGTATGCCAGGCATTATAATGTGTTATGTATGCTATATAACATGTTATAAATGCACATTATGAGTACAGGATTTATGATAAATGAGCAGGCCATATAACCATAATATAAAGTGTTAGTTACATAACTATAGATATTTATGTATTATATTCAGGCTTTTGCCAGGCGTTATAATGTATTATATATGCAATATACCATGTTATAGCTGCACTTACGGTGCATTATGAATACAGCTTTTATAATAAGTTATGAAGTCACATAAGCATAACATTAAAATGTTATTTATGTAACTATAGATATGTATGCATTATATTCAGACTTATCTCATGCATTATAATGTGTTACGTGTGCTCTATAACATGTTATAGGTGCATTTATAATATATTATAAATTAAAAAGTTATGAAATCATATAGTCATGTTTAATAAATGGTTATTCAACAATGGTTATTCCAGACCTTTAAAACATGCGAAGCATGCGATCCATCTTTCATTCGTCTATTTTTTCTCCATCCTTTATCTCTGCAGGATTGAGGGAGGCATGAAGGGCAAAAAGACAAAAAGGGGGGAGGGGCAAGCACTATTTTAGTAAATGCTGTCTTGTTGTCAAGACAGTGAGCTGAATCCCAGGAGCATAATGGAGTCTGAAACACACACACACACACACACACACACACACACAGTCATTAGGAAAAGCGCTTACATTTTAGCAAATCAATCAGCAAAAGTGCAGTGAATTGTGTGAGCTCTCGTCCTCCTCGTCTCCTTCCTCCGCTGTCTCATTCTTCTCATCTTCTGTCACAGCTGTCATGATGTATTAATATTCACTGTGATCTCAGAAACTGCTGCATTTATACTACAGCACTGCTGAATTCTCTGGTCCGAATGTGTTGATTAATTTCCTATAACTGCAGCTCTGACAGTCATGCTGGCTAATAAATAAATGAATTTTAAGCAGTGTTACTATTTAACAAAGAAAAATATCTAATCATTGATATGGTGATAAGTTTTCTGTGAGGAGACACATATCAAGTGGGGTTTTTTTTTTTTTTTTTTTTTTGGACAGGGTTCCTGTGTCAGTCTCCAGTTTTCCACCATGACAGAGCCTTTTTTTTTTGTCTTGGTGAGGTTAAGTGATAAGAGGAACTAACTTCACAGATGTTCCAGAGCATTCGCTATAACTATAAATGGATAAAAATTAGGATGTGTTATTGTTGTATCTTAACTAATAAAAAGGTGTGATTGCCGGCAAATTGCTTTTCCTGTAACAGCATGCCTCCAGTGTTTGTTTTTTTTTTTCCATACTTGACTTGTTGGAGGACTTATGTGAGTGTGTGTGAGAGAGAGTGTATGCTCTTCCTTTGTATGTTTAAGATCTTCCCTTTCCTTATCATAAAGTAGTGTAAGCTCTTCTGTGAAGTCTAATTAATGAAAAATGAATTGACAGCTAACTGCACAACATTAATAATAAATGATGAATGATCTGATTTGTTCTCCTGTATGTTTCCAAAAGACTGAGTCATGGATTCATTAAGAGATTAATAAGCTGTTTTTTTTTCTCTGTGTTTTTTCAGGCATCTGTCTCGGTCCAGGCTGAAGGAGCTTATCCGAATCTCTCGGCCCTTCATCAAACGAACATGTGTAGTCTCGGTGTATGTAAGTGTCTTTATTGTGAGATGGTGTTGCATATTTACACTGTTAGTGTCTTGTTTTAGAGCTATGTGTATGTATGTGTGTGTGTGTGTGTGTATGTGTGTGTGTGTGTTTAAATATAGGTGCTGTTCATCCTCTGTGCTCGCCTGTGGCTCATGGGAGGTTCCATGCCTCTATTCTCTGAGCAGGACAATCCAGCTTCTTTCTCACCTTTCCTCCTCACCAGGCAAGCCTGAACACTTTCCTATACATCTTCATCCAGCATAGCCGTGTATCATCAACCTATATCCTTATACAGAGTTGTGGAGTGTGCATGCACTTGCGCAGATTTATCTAGAACCCATATTCTCATGCAATGTTATGCAACATGTATATTCTCTCACATGTTCATCTCGAACCCATGCAGTCATATGTTGTGCATTATGCATACATTTATACATGTGACATGCATATCCTTATACACATTTAGCTAGGCAAGACATCGTTACGCAGCATGCAAACATTCAAACAGATTTATCTCGAACCCATACTCTCAGGGTAATGCTGCATGCTTATATTTACGTAGATTTTTCTAGAACCCATATTTTAATACAATGCTGTGCACCATGCATATCTTTACACAGAATCATCTAGAACCCATATCCTTATACAGTGTTGTGTAGTGTGCTTATATCCTTATACGAATTCATCTAGAACCCGTATCCTTATACAGTGTTGTGTAGTGTGCTTATATCCTTATACGAATTCATCTAGAACCCATATCCTTATACAGTGTTGTGTAGTGTTCATGTCCTTATATGGATTCATATAGAACCCGTATCCTTACACAGTGTTGTGTAGTGTGCTTATATCCTTATACAGATTCATATAGAACCCATATCCTTATACAGTGTTGTGTAGTGTGCTTATATCCTTATACGGATTCACCTAGAACCCATATCCTTATACAGTGTTGTGTAGTGTTCATGTCCTTATATGGATTCATATAGAACCCGTATCCTTACACAGTGTTGTGTAGTGTGCTTATATCCTTATACAGATTCATATAGAACCCATATCCTTATACAGTGTTGTGTAGTGTGCATGTCCTTATACGGATTCATATAGAACCCGTATCCTTACACAGTGTTGTGTAGTGTGCTTATATCCTTATACGGATTCATCTAGAACCCGTATCCTTATACAGTGTTGTGTAGTGTGCTTATATCCTTATACGGATTCATCTAGAACCCATATCCTTATACAGTGTTGTGTAGTGTGCTTATATCCTTATACAGATTCATCTAGAACCCGTATCCTTATACAGTGTTGTGTAGTGTGCTTATATCCTTATACGGATTCATCTAGAACCCATATCCTTATACAGTGTTGTGTAGTGTGCTTATATCCTTATACAGATTCATATAGAACCCGTATCCTTATACAGTGTTGTGTAGTGTGCTTATATCCTTATACAGATTCATATAGAACCCGTATCCTTATACAGTGTTGTGTAGTGTGCTTATATCCTTATACAGATTCATATAGAACCCGTATCATTATACAGTGTTGTGTAGTGTGCTTATATCCTTATACAGATTCACCTAGAACCCGTATCATTATACAGTGTTGTGTAGTGTGCTTATATCCTTATACGGATTTATCTAGAACCCATATCATTATACATTCCTGCACAGTGAGCATTTCTTTGAGCATGCCAATTTATCTACCACATTGCTGTGGTATAAGAGTGATGGTATAAGAGTGAAAAAACACCTCAATCAACTTCATGGTGAAGTGATAACAATAACTCTGCTTCAAGTGAGGCCACGTCACACCACCCTACCACTGATTATTTTCCTATAACAGCACATCCTGCTGTATTTTATTCCTTAATTATATTGTGGCTCATGTCAGCTGCATTTTCCTTGGGTTTTGTCCAGGTTCCTCACTTACTGCTATCTCCTGGCCTTTAATGCCTGGCTGCTACTGGCTCCTATAGTGCTGTGCTATGATTGGCAGGTAACATATATACACACACACACACACACACACACACACACACACACACTGAATAAGTGTGTACATTAAGTCTGCATTAAGGGTACAGATGAAATATAACCCTGACTGTTGTAGGTGGGCAGCATACCTTTAGTGGAGTCCCTCTGGGACTCACGCAACATGGCTGCTGTGATGCTGGCTCTGGGAATGCTCGCTCTCTCCCTGCACTGTTGTACATCACTACAGGTGAGTGTGAGCACACACATGTACACATATGTACATCCCATTCAATCAATTGTTTAAAAAATGGAAAGTAGATATAACAAGTGCGACTCTGCCTAGATTGCCACCAAAAGTCAGTGACCAAGTAAGTATTAATCAGAGAAGGACCCGAGAGGTCCAGGGCTACTCTGAAGAAGCTGGAGAGATTCACCACTCAGATGGGAGAACCTGTTCACAAGATAAGCATGGCTTGGACAGTCCACAAAGCTGGACTTTATAAAAGAGTGGTGAGAAGAAAGCCATTACTGGGAAAAAAAAAAAAAAAAAAGCTATGTGAATTCCTACTCTGGAGACTCAGTAAACATGTGGAAAAAGGTTCTCTGGCCCGACGAGATCAAAATTGAACTCGTTACATTTGGCAGAAGCCTAACACCGAACCCTACTCATCTTGAGAACACCATCCCAACAGCAAAGCATGGTGGTGGTAGCATCATGTTGTGCATATGGTTTTGTCAGCAGGGAATGGGAAGCTGGTCAAGGTTGAGGGCAAGATGAATGGAGTCATATACAGGGCAAGCCTATTCCAATCTGCAGTCTACTTCATTTCGTCCAGTCGTGCCGGTGTTTTTCTCAGGCCTCCTCTGAGAGAATTACAGGCTGAACTACCTACTGTTTTTCACCAAACACAGCAGCCGACTGATAATTTTAGTCCCATCTGGACGCACATGTACACAATTTTCAAATTGTTGCTGGAACTGTGGTTCACCCCAAACTGAAATAAGGGCCAGCATCTCATCTCTACTCCACTGCCCCTTTGATCGCTTGGACACCATGTTGTGAAGGGAGCATGATGATATGACCACATGACGCAAACATCCGGGTTTGTAGAAAATACAACCCGCTAGAAACTCACTCCTCCTGTCGTCATTTTATTGCTTCGTGATTTTTGTGACTGAGGAGATGTGTAAATTGGTTAACGATGTCCTTTCGATAAACCAATCCAATCCGAATAGGGCTAAAGATGAATTTTATATTCTAAATGATTAGTAGAGATGAATCATGCACAGTCTCATCAAGGACATTAACAGAGAACGTAGGAAGGTCAGTTTTAACTTCAGGTTATTTTAAAATATTTGAATGTGGATTTTTTCCCTTTGAATATGCAAATATGGTGGAAATTTGAATAGTACTCAGACAGTGAGTCCTAATAAGTGTATACACATGGTGCATTGTGTGTGTTGTACTTCTGCAGTATGGGAAGAGTTACTTCCTCTTGAAAAACTCTTGACTGTCAGTGATCCTTGAACTCCCAGAACAGCGCATCTGCTATTGTGTGTGTGTTTGTGTATGTGTGTTGGTGTGCAAGCTGTTGTCTGGTGCAGTTTCTCATCTCAGATCTCTGAGTCCCGAGGGTCAGTGTGTTCTTACCCAGTGTCAGTTTTGGGATAGTGTGTGTACAGTGATGAGCAGATCTCATATCCCCTGGTTGCATTATTTATAGTGTGTGTCTTATGTGTCTAGGGCAGTGTGAGAAAGCGGTGTGTTTGTATAGGTGTGTGTTACTTTGTCTCAGCTTATTTGCAGGTTTGAGATTTATGCTGTATTTCGGGAGACAGTAGAAATAGATTTTGGTAGCATATCATGCTTCTTTCCAGCAGAAATATAGACTCATTGAATGCACACAAACACACACACACACACACTAAACGTCGTGTTTTAGCACAGATAGTCTGCATTGAGGATTAAAAAGGTGGAGAACAGGAGTAAGAAAAGGTGTGGTATTGCCTTTGGAAGGTTTCTGACACCACTTTGGCCTGGTGGCATTACAGGAAGGACCAGATGACCTCTGTCTCTGCTGCCATGGCAACAAACAGGGATCAGATGAGGCACAATGCCAGAGCTATCGTCATCGCCGTTGTTACTGTCATCATCATCCTCATGACCATGACCATGACCCACCACTACCTTTTAACAGTGCACACAAAACATCATCAGCTTTAGTGTGTATGTGTGTTTGTTCCTTTTCACTCAGCGTTGCCATAGCAATCTGTCTTGCACGCATGTACTGTATATACATACGTCTACACCGGTTACAGATACAATGCATCACCTAAATGTGTGTGTGCAACAATGTCGGCTGTGTTGATGCTGATCCGTCACCCGTGCAGCAGTATTGGCAGAGTTGGATTAAGACGAATCCATTCAGCAGCCTTGCACATTAATCACAGCACAGCATTCACACCCCTTTAGCGCATGTTCTTTGCCTTAGTGCTGCATTTGGCCCAGTTTAAAAAACATTTAGCTAATGTTTGTTAGGATGTAGAATAATCTAAATCGCTGTTATGTCTTTGCATTGCTTCTTTACATGTTTTCGTGTTTACGTATAATCCCAAGGAAAGCAGTTGTAAGGCAGGCAGAAAAGCGTAGAGTGATGTCAAGCACATTTTATCTCACAACCTATCACGTCACATCTCAAAACAAACATGATGGGCCATTGTAAGTAGAGAACGGGTTCCTTTTTGACTCTGGCTCCTCTCCAGAGTTCTTCATGTCATCTCAGGGAGTTTTTCCTCTGGTTTGCTCACTGGGAACTACATCGACATCCGGATTTCTATAAAGCTGCTTGGTGACAGTGTCTATAGTTACAAGCGCTGTATTGATAAATTGAATTGATTTGAATTGAATTGAATGGGGTCATGCTGCTGTTTTGTGTTTGTGTTTGTGTGAAATGTATGAGACAGAGGAATAATGCCAAAGCTAGCACTGATGCGCTGTTGGAGTCATGTCTTACTGCCTTCTGCTCAGCACTCATTGAGAAACAGCCACTTCCTCACTTCCTGTGAGTCACTTTTCTGTGGAGGACGTTTGACTTTCTCTCAGCTTTTTAATGCTTTTTCTACAAGGATTGTTGAATGTTCCAATCCTGTATGAAGGGGGACCCAAACATTCCCAGAAGTGTTTAAAAAAAAAAAAAATAGTGTTATAAAACTTACAGCATTTCTCCTTTAATCCCCTTAAAAGTACTCTCCGTGTGATGCAATACGCTTCTCCCAGCATTTCTCCCATTCCTGGCAACATTGCCTGTAGTCATCTTTTGTCATCATGTCTACAGCCTCCTGCGTTTTTGTTTTTTTTTTTCCCAGGATTTCTTCCATGGTGGTGAATCTTTTCCCCTTCAATCTCATTTTTAATTTTTTTGGAACAAAAAGAAGTCACAAGGAGCGATATCTGATAAGTGATAATCACATTGTTTCTGGTTAAAAACTCCTTGGTTGACAACGCAGTGTGTGCAGGTGCATTGTGCACTTCAGTGTAAAATTGCTTAGGTGCACACGCCACATTTGAATTCTGGGAATTTTTGGGTCCCCCCTCATATATACTGAAACTGCAACTCTTATGCTGATCATATCTGACTTTAAACTAAAGGGTATTTTACAGAAAGGTTGAGGGTTGGCCTTAGATGTAAGTCAGCAACTGAAGTTTACTTGTCCTGGGGGCGGGGCTTATTACATACTTATTACATACATTAATATGTATCAGCGAAAATCAGGCATTATAAATGTATAGAGGCCAGGCAGTGGTGAGAGGCTTACGGGTGGCTGCAAATGAGAAAACTATGGAGATTTTTAAATCTGATTTCAACCATGGTAGTGAAAACCGATTAATCTTTCTTGACATGTAACTTATTGAAAAATTGCCGACATGTGGCTCCTCGAGGCTGTTTATTTGTTATTTTTTTTTGTTGTCCTGAATGTGCCACAGAGCCAGGAAGTAGTAGGCTTCGGCATCGAGTGCTAAGTAAAGCTTCTTCAAACGCATTTATCATCAAGCGAAAGAATGAAAATGAATCTTTAGATAAAATGTTAGTTTTATTTGTTGTGCAGTCCAGTGTTTTTATTCACACTACACTCTTTCATTTCATACTGTATGTGATTCATTCAGTTATTGAAGCATAGAACTTCTTTTTGTGCTTTCTTACTGTAAGAAAACAAATATTTTGTGTAAATTGCTTGTATTGGCGAGGATGAGGATGGGTTGGCTTTTATGTCCGGTTCCTCTCAAGGATTCTTCCTCATGTTGTCTCAGGGAGTATTTTCTAGCCACTATAGATTAGAGAACTAAATCTATATCCTGATTTCTGTAACGCTGCTTTGCGACAATGTCTATTGTTAAAAGCGCTATACAAATAAAACTGAATTGAATTGGTGATATTGTCTGCAGGCTAACAATGTGATATGCCTGCATTCATTGGTGCCAAGGTTTGACTCTCTCTCTCTCTCTCTCTCTCCCTCTCTCTCTCTCTCTCTCTCCCTCTCTCTCTCTCTCTGTGTAGAAGATGGAGGGCAGGGAGGTGCTGGTGGGAATACTGTTCCTGGTCTTCCCTTTTATCCCTGCCACTAATCTGTTCTTCCGCGTGGGATTTGTGGTGGCTGAGAGAGTCCTCTACATGCCCAGGTTTGTGTGTGTGTGTGTGTGTGTGTGTGTGTGAAACCTTACCCTTTTCCTCTTTACCACACTTGTACTGTAGCTCTTTCATTTTATTTCTTTCATTTTTGCCAACAACTGCAGTCCTCTTCAACAGATCTCTCACATTTCACCAATATTGATCCACACTGCATTCACTGAGCTGCTCTCTGTGGAAAAAAAGATTCTCACCGCATGTCACACACACAGCTGCTAGCAGAGTGTGATCTGCTCCAGTGAGCCCTTCTTCCCTGATTTCCAGGAAATAAAAATGTGTAGCTTACAGACTCTGACGTTACTGTCTGTGCCCAAGTAATTTAACACAGCAATTTTAATAATGAGGCCTAACATTTAATAAAGCCCATTTGAGGATAATGCATAATTAATTTTGTAGTGATGAACACACACACATGCACATACACACACACACCGTAGGACATAATGCTAATGCTGGATCCATGTTAATGGATCACACTGGCATTTAACCTGGCTTTAGGACAAATGTGGATAAATGTTAGCAGAAGCTAATCAGTTTTGTCTTCTCAGACCATAGTGAGTTAATAAACACACTCACATTTGTGTTCAGATTACAATAAAATTTTATATTCTGGTTTATTTGAATATAAATGAGCCTGAAATTTTGTACTTCCCCAGACAACATTAGCAGTAGTGCTTCACGGTGTCACTTTTCTTTTCTTTTCTTTTTTTAAATAAAGGCACAGATAATCTTTCGCCACTGATATTCAGCTCATTCCTACATTACTCAGGATCCACATAAAAATCTTCATTACTATTTGGTTGGATCTCAAATCGCTTCCTGTTCACTATATAAGCTCACTACATAGGGTATAACATAAAATGCCACAGCGCTGTTGAATTCTCAATGCTGATTGGTCAGAAGGTGTTGATGAATTTTCTTTCATAATTTAAATCACACATTTATCATTTCTATAGTAACAACTTCTTCACAGGAACTTGTATTGCAGATCACATAATTTAAGCCTAATGATTTTATATATATATATATATATATATATATATATATATATATATATATATATATATATATATTATGATTATGTGTGTATATATGTGTGTGTCTGTGTGTTGTTTCAAACGTCAATTTTTCTGTATCACATTCTGTACACTGTATTCTGTATTTCTGCTTCTTGAAGCACAGATTCAGTTATTTTTTAGGCAATTATTTCATATTGGTTGCTTTTCCAAGTAGCTACTTAGCCAGCTTTGCTAGCTAAGTGTTTGAAAGCATTGTGTCAGCAGAGGCTAACTATTATCTAGCTATGTTAATGTTACCTCGCCTGTTAGCTGCTATCTTTAGTCTAGGTGCAGGAGGGAACCAGAACCTTGACTATCAGTCAGAACATCCCTTTAATTAAAACTCAGTTGTAATTTGCTATCAAATATTAGCTAACATGTCTCCTGCCAGTTTTCCTGTAAAGCTTTACTCCTGGTGTTGCTTTTCCCTGGGTTTGCTGATGTTCCTGAAGCTATGACCTTTTATCAAAAGTTAGGAAAAACTAATGTAAGACAAAAAAAAAATCTGATCAGGTGTGCTCTGTTTTAGTGCCTTTAGCAGCTAGTTTTACAGTAAAGTTAATGACACTGTATATAGTCATAGCAGTGGTCCAGTAGCTTATATACAGCTTTTATATATTACTGATTTTTTCTTTTTTTCTAGAATACCACACACTGCTGTATCAACTTTATTTTATTATAAACATTACAGAAATTCAACACAAAAGAAAACAAGCTTATAGGCGTGGCGCTGTGGGAATCTGCGGCTGATTTCTGGTAAACAGACAAAAATGATGAAAGTCAGGTTTTGCCTAAAAATGGGTTGTTCTGTCTATAACATACTTTTACACCTTAACTTTAAGAGAATATAGTTATATTTCACCAAAACAGGAGGAATTACTTACGTTTTAATCTTGCCTATGCTATCTGCAAAGCTAGTTATGTGTAAGAAGCTAGTTTAGCAAACGCAGTGGTAAAGCCAGTCTACCTCACACTAGCATGTGACAAGCCACTCATGTCGCTTGTAGTTTGTCTCTTGTTGTTTAGCAACTGATGCTGCTATTGCTTGTAGCTTATAGCGTCTAAAGCTAACTAGTTACTAGAACAAAAATTAAATAATACACTGATTAATGTGAAAATGTGTTTTCAGATTAGCAAAGCAAGCTAACTGAACTAGCTAGGTACACTCACTAGAGGCACGGATGATCTCTGCTACTTCTTTCCACTTCTTTACAAAGAAGCAGCCTGAATCTCCCATCAGTGTGTTTCCTGCTCTGGATACCATGCTGCTGAGTTTCTTTTTTTTCTTTTGTGTTTTATGTTTATCTTCATGTTGTTACCTTTTAACAATGTCACAATCTCTCTCTCTCTTTCTCTTTCTCTTTCTCTGTCTCTTTCTCTTTCTTTCTCTTTCTCTTTCTCTGTCTCTTTCTCTTTCTCTGTCTCTCTCTTCTTCACTGTCCCTATCTATCTTTCTCTCCGACACTCGTTTTCTGTCTCTTTCTCTGTTTCTTACCATCTGTTTGTCTGTTTCTATATCTTTCTCATATATATGTGTATATATATATTTGCTGTCTCCATTTCCCTATTCAGCTCACCTTTGTTTTCACTTCACCTACACACACACACACACAGTGCTATGTAACACTTTTTGCACTGGTAATGAGTTATACTTATTGACTCATGTAACACATATTGTGTGAATATAGAGAAGAGAGCATGTGCACACACACACACACGCACACACACACACATACACATTTACATGAGATTTGAGGATTTCACAGTCTCTTGCCTGTGGAGACTGTTGTGTATCTGCACACCGGAGGATAATGAGCATATAATGTGATTCAGGAAACAGCTCGTACCTGTATTATCATTTCTCAAGTATCTGATACTGAGAATGGCTCCAGTGCTACAGTTTCTAGGCAGGTTTAAATTTCTAGGCAGGTTTAAATTTCTAGGCAGTGGGCTGTGCTGCCAGTGTGATGTGCTCAGGAGCTAATCAAAAAACATCTTTATCCTCAATATCCATTCACATTTATTCATTTAGATGATGCTTTTATCCAAAGTGACAGGAGACAGGATACAACTGACGGGCCTTGGAAGAAGCCACCGTTTCTGAAATTTGATAACAGAAGTCACGTTAATGTACTGTGCAGCAGAAGGATTACTCCAGAATTAATGGCACCCTTCTAGAGAGGAAGCAGAAAAATGACTATGAAATAAACACAATAAAACAAACGGACGAGCTACTTCCCTTATTAAAACAAATGCAATCAAATGTCATCCTTGAAAAATGCTTTCGTAAAGCTGTTCTCAGTCTCCAGAAATTCTTGTTGTCTTAAACCAAATTATCTCCAAGAATTATTGTTGTCTTAGAGCAAATATAAGGTTGCAGATGTGTGAAATGTATAAAACAATCGCCTGCAAATTCCACAGACAGTTTCCTTGTTTCATCTTTGGCATATCTGTACGATCAAACTCAAGGTTGGGTGTAAATTTGAGCTTGTGAACAATCTGAATATGTGAACAATCTGGAAAAATACCTGATTTGCAGGTAAATAATCCAAATCAATACTGTGAGTACTTATAACAAGTAACGTGTGGAGTGTAGTGTAAGTAATAACAATTAAAATAGATGTTGATAATCACTATTGCGTACTTGTGTATCTGTGCTGTTTTTTTTGAAGGGTGCTAATACTTTTGGATTTGATTGTATACATAGAATTTCTCTCACACGTCTTTCTTTCTTTCTCTTTCTATAGTATGGGTTACTGCATTCTGGTGGTGCATGGGCTGAACCGGCTGTGTGCCGTGTTGAGTCGTTGGGGTGCAGCGGCGCTCACCGTCTCCATGCTGCTGCTGCTCCTCCTCTTCTCCTGGAAAACTGTGCAGCAGAACGAGATCTGGCTCTCCCGAGAAGCCCTCTTCAGGTGTGTGTGTGGGGGGGTGTGTGTGTTGTGTGTGTGGGTGTGTGTGTTGTGTGTGTGTGGGTGTGTGTGTTGTGTGTGTGGGTGTGTGTGTTGTGTGTGTGCATGACTGACAGGGAATGTGTGTTTTGGAAACTCTGATATCGGATTCTTTATCTTTCTCAAGATCACTGTGGACGTAGACAGCTCTCTTGGCTTTTTTCGTTTTTGAGAAGGATATGAATTGTTCTCATTTCTTTTTCTTTTTTTCCCCTTTTTTTAAACTTTCTCTCAGGTCCGGTATTCAAACATTACCTCACAATGCAAAAGTTCACTACAACTACGCCAACTTCCTGAAAGACAAAGGACAAAACCAGGCAGCTATTCACCACTATAAAACAGCCCTCAGGTTAGTGTGTCTGCGTGTGTGTGTGTGTGTGTGTGTGTGTGTGTGTGTGTGTGTGTGTGTGTGTGTGTGTAAAATTGTGTTTATTTTGGAAATATGAGCAGACCGACAGAACATGTCACGACTGTTGCTGGCATTTGTTTTTGTTTTGTTTTGTTTTTTCTTGAGGACTGTTGAGTCCTTTCATTGTAATTTCATGGGTGTGCACTCATGTTTGTGGTTCTCAAGACATGTTTAAAGACAACAGGACAAGGAAATCCGATGTGACATACTTGACTAAGAATAATAGCTGGTTTTGATTATACAAATGAAACATGGTTCGAATCCTGATGTTGGCACGGCCAGCTGTGGTCAGGAGCCAAGGGAGCAGTGGTGGGAGAGATGACATACAGGCAATCCCCTGTCAATCACAGCGACGCTAGCCAATCATGGGTGAGCCTATCCCAGGTGCACTGCAAGGCGGGGATACAGTCCATCACAGGACAGTCAATGCACACACACATTCCACTTAGGGGTAATTCAGCGTATACCATCCACCCGCCAGCATGTTTTTGGGAGGTGGGAGGAAAGCAGAGAACCCAGAGGAAACCCTTATGGACACAGAGAACATGCAAGGAGACTCCATACAGTCAGTATCCTGAGTTCAGGATCAAAGCGGGGAGCCTTGAGCTGTAAGGCAGCAATGATACCTGCTGAGGAAATGCACCAGCACTAAAAAAATCAGATATACTGTATATTGTTTTTGGCCATAAATCATCAGACCATTAAAAAGTGCTCTACTGTGATGTCTCATCATTTGTTATTTGCAGAAGACTGTAGTGAGAAATGAGGCTGTAATACTGGAGCACCTTAATGAAGTCTCCATACACCCTCTCTCTCTCTCTCTCTGTCTCTCTCACACTCACTCTCTCTCTCTCTGTCTCTCTCCCTCTCTCTCTCTCTCTCTCTCTCTCTCTGTTTCTCTCTCTCTCCCTCTATCTCTCTATCTCTCTCTCTCTCTCCCTCTATCTCTCTCTCTCTCTCTCTGTTTCTCTCTCTCTTTCACTCTCTCTCTATCGCTCTATCTCTCACTCACTCTCACTCTCTCTATCTCTCTCTCTCTCTCTGTTTCTCTCTCTCTCTCACTCTCTCTCTATCGCTCTATCTCTCTCTCACTCCCTATCTCTCTCTCTGTCTCTCTCACACTCTCTCTCTCTCTCTCACACACACTCTCTATTGCTCTATCTTTCACTCTATCTCTCTCTCTCTCTGTCTCTCTTCCTCTGTCTCTTTTGCTCTCTATCTCTATCTCTCTCTCTCTTGCTCTATCTCTCTCTCTATCTCTCTCACTCTCTGTAGGCTGTACCCTCGGCATGCCAGTGCCATGAACAACCTGGGCACACTGACTCACGACACAAAGGAGGCGGAGCTCTACTACAGAAAAGCGCTTGACATTAACCCCCAACACAACCGTGCTCTCTTCAACCTGGGCAACCTTCTCAAGTAACACACACTTATACAGTAACTTGCATAAGTATTTACCCACATGATCTCTTTAAAGAGAAAATGAACTCAAAACAATAACCATTTTATGTTAAAATAGAATTTAAAGTAGGTTGAATGCAGTTTAAGGAGAAATAATATACGATTTGAAAGAAAAAGTATAGAAATAAGATAGAAGATAAAAAATGCAGTGCAGTAAAAGTGCAATACTGTCTCAGAATGTAGTGCAATAAAAGTTCAATACTGTCACTGAGGGGTAAAAATCACAAGCTTAACTGTACGCTTGATGAAACAGGAAAGTTTTCGATCAATCATGGTTTTGACATTAAAAAACTGATATTAAAAGAGCACCATTAAAGACATTGCTTCAGTATCATGGCCTATATTTTGTAGATTCGTGACATGTAACACCAGTTAAGTCCATTTCAGTTCCAGGTTGTAACACTACAAAGTGTGAAAAAGTTCAAGGGGGGTGAATACTTATGCTTAAGTGCGGTATAGTCTCGTACATGTGATTCACTGTAGATCTCATTCTTCTAATAATAACTGGAACGATGATGTGCAGGTCCCAGGGGAAGGAGGAAAAAGCTGAGCACATGCTACAGGAATCGATTCGCTTTGGGCCACAGTTTGCTGACGCCTACTCCAGCTTAGCCTCCCTCTACGCTGACCAGGTCTCTCCTCCTCCCTTTTTTTCTCTCGTCTGTCTCTGTGTATCTGTTCATCTCTTTACCTAATACCTGTCTATTCCTCACATCAGTCTTGTGTGTTTCCATTGCAATGTTTCCACAGCTAGCTTAAGTACTGTATTTTCTCATGGTGAGGAATAAATCAGAGAATAAAAGCTGTACTGTTGTGTGTGTGTGTGTGTGTGTGTGTGTGTGGTTGCAGAAGCGGTTTGCAGAAGCGAATGAGATTTACAAAAAGGGCATTGAGAATTGTCCAGACAGTTCGGACCTCCATAACAACTACGGCGTGTTCCTAGTGGACACGGGTCAGTGCCTGAAATCATCGCAGCACCTCAACGACAGCCAAACAGCATTTACAGTCAACTCCAGAAATATTGGCACCCTACATGGAAAGGATCCAAAAATGAATCCTCACTGTGTAGTTTGATTTTGACGTGACATTTTTTTTTTTTTGCAAAAACGTTGGTTTTAAAATTATTGGCACTCCAGAATTAATGTTTAATAACGTCTCTTCAGTCGAAAATAGCAGCACTGATCCTATTGTGGATTGGAGAGACTTGGATAGAGATCTTGGTATTCTCTCAACACAACACTCTTATTGTCATTCAGACACTGCTTTTTTTTCAGGGTTGCTCTCAGGAAAGGCTGTTTTTTTCTTTGCAACTCTTAAAACACACTGTAGTTTAATTTATTTAAAAAAAAAAGATTTTTATGGTTGATTTTTTTTGCATTTGTTTTGTATATTTTATAAGGGCTTCAATAATTTGCCATGTTTTGGAGCAAAACGTAAAAAATAAAAGTAAAAAATTATTCCTTTTTCCTTAACGAAAAAGTAATAATTCACTTCTAATTGTTTAAGTGGATTTTTTTTTGTCTTTTTTTTGCCAGTAGTTTTGGAGTTGGCTGTACTATCTGTCTGGTCACGTTCTGATGTTATACTGGTTTCAGTACTTGATACTTGCGTTTCTCTCTCAGGTGATAGCGAGCGAGCGGCAGTTCACTACCAGCATGCCGTGCAGCTGAAGCCCTCTCACTACGTTGCCATGGTGAATCTGGCCCGTCTGCTGCGCTCCTCTAACGGCAGCAAAGAGGCGGAGATCTGGTATAAACGGTAAGCTGAGGAACTGCTCGAGTCGGTCGGAGATATGAAGCACTCCGATTAGGGTTATGGTACAGTTAGTAATGATTTCAGTTCTAACATATGTAAGAAATAAAAAAGGCAGCTCATACACGGCCATTGTCAGCTACAAATAAACAGGAAGCGAAGTGTTTATTTGATAGTATTAGAGAGGATTTAGTGATTTATCTCAGTGAAAGCATCTATGACTGACGGTTGATGTTCAACCAGATGTTCCAGTTCCACCAACGACTTACTTTACAAAATAAACAGCGACAAAGGAATGGGACTGAAAAAGGAAAAGAGGAGGGAACAGTTTAATAATCTGATGTAATCCTTGATTTTTGTTTGTTTGTCATTGCCAAAACACCAAGTCCATAAGCACAGATCTGCTCAGAAGCAGTCTCTAAACAAGACTGTATCTTATATTTTATAGTGTTATTTATTAGGAACATCTGCTCAATCATGCAGTTATCCATCAGCCAATCATGTGGCAGCAACACTGGGCATAAAATCATGCAGATAGAGGTCAAGAGCTTCAGTTAATGGGGAAACATCAGAATGGGGGGAAAAATGTGATTTTCCTCTAGCACACTATCATTTCTACTGGTCCTTTAGGGTGTTAGATTCACTTCCTGCAGTGAGTCGATTCAGAGATGATTCACTCTGTCACTGCAATCGAACTGCTCGAGTTCACTTGGAAGCGAACAGACGCTCTCAGACCGGTTGTTTTGGTTCACACCCAAGTGTGATTGCTGTGTTCTCACCTGCCCAAGAATTGCACAGAGGAGGAAAACACACCAGGGCTCCATTTTAACAGAATAAACCCAGCATAGGTGAAAGTAGTCTAATTAATTCTAGAAGTGCACATACATGGCACATTTCATACCCTTGGTATTTTGTTTCCATGTTAAACTAAACCTTGCACATTTTACTGCATTGTCAGCACAAATCATTTAGTGTCCTTTGAGTGTGATCAGTTATGTCAAATATACTTCTCTGAGATGTTGTGATCGTTCATTAAATCATTTTTTTTAATAATTATATTCTGTATGGAAGCAGCTGATGTTAAAATTTTGTATTTATCTTAATAAAATAGTAAAATAAAAAAACATTATCTTTTTCAGTGTTAATATATAATATATGTATAATTTTTATAGTACATATATAATGTTTCATAAATGTTTCTTTTCTTTAAATAACAATAAATGTATTATTAAATTTGTTTAGTAGTAGTAAACAGTTATGATTTTATATTTATTATTATTATAAATATCATTTATTATTGTAATGTATTCTTATTTACAGTTTTCTTTTTTAAGGAACACTGCCGTGGCAGTTTGGGTGCAAAACTATATGTCATGATGCATACCATGATATGATATTTTTTGTCATATTGCCCACCCATAGTGCCGAACCACGTTTACAAGGCCGTGTGTGTGTGTCTGCGTGTGTGTGTGTGTGCATGCAGGGCGCTGCAGGTGGTGCGTAAGGTGGATATCCTGACTCCTCTGGGAGCGCTGTACTATAACACGGGCCGCTATGAGGAGGCTCTGCAGCTGTACCGAGAGGCCGCGTCACTGCAGCCGGACAACCAGGACGTCTGGCTGGCTCTGGTGAGAGCGCTGTTCAACAGTCTTTTAATCCTGGCGTGTAAAACATCCCTGTCTGTATTGTGGAACAACAACACACTGGATTTAAACTGATCTGAAATGATGGTGTTACCAGATTTTATAGGATGATTGTTGAACTTTGAGTGGTTTGTGTTTGGAAAAAGAAAAGGCTTTACGTAATGTCACTGTGCTGTTATTAGTTATAATGAAGGCTGTGAGAGATGAGACGCTCTGGCACACAGCTCACAGACTGGAGCAGCGTAATGAAGTCTCTACAGATCCTGTGCTGTGATTTACATCAGCGTCTGAGCCGCTTTGTGGTGCCTAGTACACAAAAATGACACTTTCTTTCTTTTTCTGTCTCTTCAGGCTCAGGTGTTGGCGATGGCAGGCCGCGCAAAAGAAGCTGAGAAGATGACTCTGGGCATCATTTCGAAAAGCAGCAGCTGTATAGAGTGTTACCGCCTGCTGTCTGCTATCTACAGCAAGCAGGGAAACCACACTGAGGTGTGGGTGTGTGGGTGTGTGGGTGTGTGGGTGTGAGTTCAGCGTTGTATGCATAAGCATGTTTATAAATTTCGTGTTAATTAATAACCACTTAGCATTTAAAATATGTATAGCAGCAACGCGGTTGGATACTTGAATATTAGATTTCGGTAGCGTCTCCTTTCCCTGAAGTGAGAGTAAAATACAAGAGTTCTCTTTTTTTTTTCTTAAACTAAATAAAGTGATTCATTACTGTGAATATTTAGACACATCAGCAAAGCACAAAAATTCCTGGACGAGACACTGAAATGCAACACCCACTGGACTAAGGTTTTTATTTAGTTATTATTTTTGTATGTGATCTCTGACTAATTGTACATTTCTGGTAGCCATGTATCTGGAAACGAAAGCGTCTACTAGGCACTGTGTAAAGAGGCTCAACATGCTCTGTCATCCTTGACCACAGAGAACACTCATTCAAAGCAACAAATTTCTTTCTTTTTTTTTTGTATATTTTCCACCTTGACACTGTCGTTTATGATTGGTAAAAAAAAATCTTTTCAGAAAGCGTGGCAGACGGAGTTGGCATATTAGCAAGGACTTTTCTTTTTGCTTCTGATGTTTTGCTGTCTGCCTTTTTTTCCCCCTTTCTGCTCTTTTTGACTATTTTTGTCTGAAAATTTGGCCACGAACACATCCATGCATCTGCACCGAGTCAATTAGACAAAAACACGAAGTCTTTCCATGCTGATTCAATCTGAGCTAAAGAAATCACCACGTGATAGGGACGGTAAAGCTGCAGATCAGAGGCGCTCTTCAGTATAAAGAAGAACAAAGGATTCAAAAACACGTCTGTGCTACAGAGAGCTGTGTGACTCTGACAGCACTACTAGTTAACAACACAATGTGAAATCATCAGCCCTATGTTTCAGACACGCCCACTTGAGTTGCACCAATGAAAACTTGGCCAGAGATGTAATGTTTAATTAGCCATGTGTAATTTTGTTATAATCTAATGCAGCTTTTGTTTCTTTATACACTGCTAGGGGTCTGAATGGATCACACAAACACTGTCATAATGAAATTTCAATTATTTATAATGTTGAAAGTTTTAATTAACTGAAAATGGAAATCTAAGGAACATATAGAGACTATGCTTATTCGAGACACCACCGGATCGTTGCGTATCAAAATTCAGTTTTGCATATCATTACACTCCTAGTAGATATGTGAGTGAATATTTGAATGAAGATCTACAGATGTGGTACAGCTGTGGCTATGAATAGTTACCAAATGACCAAGTGACCAAATGACTAATATATGAATAAAAGTTAAATAGTTTGTAACAAAAGGTTAAACTTATATTGGCTGTTTAAAAAACTTGCACTATAAAACGTTGTAATGAATTCAGGCTTAAATGGAGTTGGGTGAAAAGTGGTATGTTTTACTGTGCGTGTGTGTGTGTGTGTGCGTGTGTGTGTGTGTGTTACAGGCATTGGACGCTTTAGATAGAGCGCTCCAGCAGGAGCCGATGGACCCCGCAGTGAAAGCGGAGCTTCACTTCTCCATGGGCAACCAGCTCCGGGAGATGAATGAGCTAGACAGAGCCTTTGAGGTGCTTTGACCCCTCTCTCTCCCTCTCTCTCTCTCTCCCTCTCTCTCTCTCTCTCTCTCTCTTTCTCTCTCTCTCTTTACACACGTGATTTTCTTTTTTTTTTTTCCTTTTTTTATTCACTCAGTTCACGCATTCCTCTTCATCTTCCTTTTCGGCCGTTTCCTTTCTTTCGCTGCTCTTCCACATTATTTAGTGAACAGTCCGAGTCTCTGTCAATTAAACAAACACAATGAGAAAGCGAGAAGAGAAAAGAAACAAACCGCTTTAGAAGAAGTTCGCGGCTTGAGAAGCAAGCATGACAAAATTCTAATTCAGTGAGGGTTAGTTAATTGTGTGTGTGTGTGTGTGTGTGTGTGTGAGAGAGAGAGAGTGAGAGAGTTCAAACATGCCTCCTCGTCTTGATATCCCCTTCCAACAGCCCGATAACTGACACTAAAATAACCACACTCTCTTATCTCAAGCCACACACAGCTCGTTTTAGGAGAATTCCCATGGTCTCAGTTTTAATCAAGCTTGATGTTTATCTTCCTCAGCTCAGTTCTGTTTTAGCTGGCCTGATCTGGTAATCCCACTCGTTTCCTGTAAATACAGCTCTTTTGGCTGCTCTCCTTGTGCTTGGACTGACTCCAGCTCTCCTGGCCCTCGTCTGTGTCTTAATTTTGGCCACTGAAGGCTGCTATCAGGTTTAGAGGTTGACAATAAAGTTGTATTCAATTCCGTTAGACAGTTTTGGGTCAAGACAAAAAAACTATACAGTATAGAGTTACTTTGTGCTGTGATATTAGCATTGGAGGAGACTGAAATAAGCTTCTAAACCCAAAGAGAGTGTACACAATAAAGAAAGCCTGAGTGACTAAACTAAAATCTTGTCAACATTAGATCAGGGTGGAAATTTTTCCTGGAAAATCCTGGAACAAAGTCATGGAAAACACCTGGAAAATGAGAAATCCAAATCCAAAATGTCCTGGAAACGTTAAATTAGTAAGATTATTAGTGAGCCAGTTTGCCTGATTCTGTTCGAGTTATTCCTTTATACCAGAGTGCTGTTGATTTGTTGAAGTCTTAATTCTGATTGGTCAGAACGTGTCAGTGAATTTTCTATAACACAGGAACGTCTTCAGGACAGAGGGCTTTGTGGTTTCTCGTTAAATGACACGCTGCATTTTTGTCTTATTTTGTCGTATCCTCCCTGAAAACTGTGTTTATAATGAAATATTTGTGATGTGTTTGATGATTCTGGTGCTAGTTTGTTGGTTGGTGCTGTTTTCTTTATTCCTCTGAGAAATTAGTGTTTGTGTGCTGTGCTGATGTCACTTGCTAGAGCGGACACGATGGTGTTTAATAGGGGGAAAAAAAATCCAGCTATGTTCAACGTCATATTAATGAGAAATCCAGCGCAGAGATAGTGGAGACGTTGGTGCGAGTATTGGACTCAAATCTCCAGAATGCTCTGTTACTCTGAGTTACAGCAGAGACTCAGCTCTGCTAGTTAGCCATCTACAAGATGATGGTGTTGATGTCAGTATTAGCATGAACGTTGACACTTTGGAAGCTGATGTGTTGAGTGTACAGATCAGGAGGTGAGAGAGATGGACAGACTAAAGGAATAATGTGCCGCTGCATCACTCTGTTTAGGTAGAGATGAAGCGATGGATAAATCCACTGCACCACTAACAGCAGATATTTGAACTGCATTGTGGGTAATTGCGGCACTTCCCCTGTGTTGGGTCAGAAATGAGGAAGCGGGACGCAGGCTAAAGACAATTCAAACGGGCTCTTTATTTTTACTTTCGTTTTTCAGCGCACTAAACACACACACATGCGCACACACGCACACACACACGCGCGCACACAGCTTTGTACTGGCTTGTTACAGGAGGCTCTGAAGGCACAAAAAGACACACATAAGTAAACTGAGGTTAATAACACACAAGTAAGAATCATTATGCGTCACCTCCCAGTTCGATCCGCCTTCTCTCCGTCCAGAGCCACCGCTCGACCACGCCCCCGTTGCCATAGTGATGTAAGGTTCACGGTGGATTTTTCCTTTAAGGTCAGCAAATGTTAGTTATTCCTCCGTGTGCAACAGCTTTCGTGTATGGAAAAGTCGTGGAAAATAATTTCCGCATATTGGAGCAAGCTAGAGGGGGTGTGTGTGTGTATGTTTGTGTGTGTTATTGTTGTTACTGAGGATGAATCTGGCTGATGAATATTTTCTTCCACAGAGCTACAAACTCGCTGTTGCACTCAAGCCTGACCAATCACAAGCTTGGATGAACATGGGGGGAATACAGCATATAAAGGTATTTTCAAAGCATCTGCCTACTTTAGTTCATCTGATATTGGATGCTTTCTTAGGAACACAATAATGAGCGTAGTATTATTGGATCACATTAATACATCTTTATGCATTTTGCACAAGAACTCCACATTTTAACACATATGCCAAAAGAGCAGTCTTCCTCCACTCCCGCCCCCTTCCCCCTTCCCCCCATCTCACATCAGTAATGTTTTGGATGGCGTCTGGTCTCCATTTTCTTGCTTGAAAGATGTGGCATCTGTTTCTGTCAAGGTGAATAAAGAATATTTTGAGTTTGTAAATGTGAAATAAAATCTTTCAAGTATGTTCTACTTAGCTAACTTTAGACAAGTTAACTCTGTTTTTTAGGAATGGCACTGAAAGTTTGCATCCGAAGTTGGTCAAGAGCGGCACTTTTCTGGCTGAAAGACGCACTTTTTCAGCCGACAGAGAAAAAAACAAATGTAAAAAGATTAAGTAGGCCTACAACACAGTGTCAAATCTAACACTTTAGAAATCATTCTAATAGTGATGATAATTAGTTTATTGCTAGTTAATGCAGATGCAAACAGCATTATCAAGTCGAGTGCACATATATACAGGGTTTTACAGTAACTCCCAGATGCTTGGGGGGGAAAAAGCTGCCACGCATCTGTTTTAGTTAAGCTGTAGACACGAGTAAATTTACACGCACACTACCTTTTGCTGCGCGTAACATTTTCATAAACCTTTTCCTAGAATTGGAAGAAAGAAAGTAAACTTTTGTACTGTGAGCTTCAATGATTCAAATGTTTTATTGTCATTGTGTTTCACATAGCTTTTAGAAACATCACAAGCGTTTCTCAAAAAAATGACAAAACTACCAAAATACTTAAATACAAATAACAATAAATACAGGTACAACAGCACAAAATATCACAAATGCAAAGTACAGAACAAACAAATATTGCACTTTTCTACTTTACTGCATGTAAAATTTTCTAGTGTCTACACTAGAGCAGCTTTTTTCCTCCCCAAGTGCCCGGTGATTACTGTATAACCCTGTATATATGTGCACTACTTTTTTTTTTTATCTTAGACAAGTGATTTGTGAAAGGACTATATTGAAGATGAACTGCATTTTTCCCGTTTTTAACATCCCCTCGCTTTATTCGTCTTTGGGGTTGGCAGGTCTGCTTTACTGTCTCGCATGAGGATAATCAATGCTTATTCTGATTTAAAAATGAATTATATGTTGGTTAAGATTTGCCTCTTCTTGCAGGGAGACTATGTAGCAGCAAGAACATACTACCAAAGAGCTCTCCTGCTCTCTCCTGGCTCCAAGCTGCTTAAGGAGAACCTGGCCAAGCTGGACAGACTGGAGAAGAAACTGCAGGGAGGATAAAGGAGCCTTTAAAACACAATCAGGAGATTACCTTACCGACGGCTTGCAGAGTCGATACAGACACACACACACACACACACACAGAGAGAGATTCTGAGCTGGCTGCTTTAAAAGCGCCTTCTGTAATCAATGGTGCTGGAAAAGAAATCTGTAAAAAGAGATCCAGGGTTAACGTTAAGGATCCACACGGCAATAGTGCAGCAGAGTGTGGAGCAGAATGTATCATATGGTAGCCTCATTGACTCGTCATATCTTTAGCTTTATCTGATCTCTGATCAGAAGCGAGAACATTTTAAAGGACCCCTGCAAAAACGTGTATCGCACTAATCTGCTGCATCTCGCATACTCAAGGAGCTTTCATCCAAACCTGCAGTTCAGTGACTTCAGATCAACAGGACAGGGGAACTTCGAGCCGGCTTGCCCTCTGAATGTGTTCTGTGAACATGACGCCGTTCTCCATTTGACACAGAAAGATCGGAAAGTGCTTTTTTTCGTTCGTGATTTGCTTTGTGTACAATTTTTATCCGTGATTGTACGAGTGACTTTGAATTGTGTATAAACCTGCTTAGATCAAATAAATGACAGGGTCATTGTCTGCGCCAAGAATGTCGCCCTTATTCTATTGAGTTATTTTAACATTTTTCTCTTTTTTATCGTGAAATTTTTTCTGGATATAGAAATTCCAAAATGACAAACGTCATAGTAATGAACTGTGCAATGATTTGCATATCAGGCTCTTCTTATTTTGCCTATTAACGAAGACTGTTTAAATGACGTGAAACGATATCAGGATGATAGGATGTGATTTATGATACTTGTGTTTTATCCATGTTTAGTCGTGATCATCGTTTCATTAATGATTCCTTCATATTCTTGAACTGTCTTGAAAAATCTTCAGCAGTAGCAGTGCGTTTCATGTCATTACAGAAACCTATGTGAAATCATATTCCTTTATTTAATAAAGAATATCCAAAATGTACAACACAGTTATTTCCGAAGGCTTGTATATGGCTCACGGGGATTTCACTCTCACGCTACGTGACACCAGAGAAAAAATAAATGAATGCAAAAAATGAATGCATTTCCACTTAAAAAGTGTAAGACGCGTAAGACGTTTGTCTCACGACACTGATGAAGTTCATTCATTATTATAAATTATTATAAGTAAAGCTTATTTTAGTTGTAAATCAAATGAGCCCTGGTCAAGGTTGTGTGCCAAGGTTGTTCATTTTACAGGAAATGATTACTGGTATATGATTTCATTCTTACTCTCTTATAACGGAGTTTACCAGAGAAATAAAGTTCTGAAGTATGAAATTATAATTCAGACAGTACCAGGGAAACTGACTTGAAGTTTATGGATGCTACAAAATGCTCTGATATACAAAAAGCACTCACTGAGGAAGAAAAGGATATCAGGCTAAGATCGAGCTATTCTTAGCTTTGAAAAACAGGATACCTGTAGCGGATAAGCAGATAGCTCCATATGGTGGACACGTGATCCTAAGCGTATGAGGGGAGAAGATGCGAAGGAAAGATGGCTGTATGTTACAGCAAATGCTGTGTCATGCATCACTATGTGACTGCTGGAAGGTTTCCCCCCACTCCTGGCAATTAGGTGGTGTGAAATTCATCACGTTTTCAGTTTGAATTCGGTTCATCGTGTAAAATTTATTACAGAGCTCATGGCACAAAAGCACGACCTGATCGTTTGTTCACTCAGTTTAATTCATGTGTTGTTGCTTCAAGTTCCATGTTGTGCGCTATCTATTTTAGCATGGCTCCATCTAGTACAGACAATTCCTGTAGATCATTTCATGGTCAATAAAGTTAATTAAACAAAATCAGCAAATTAACAAAGTGTGTTTACGTAGATCAATTAGCAGCCTAAGGAGGAGTTTCCTAGATAACGTGCATTCAATATACATTGATAATCTTCCAGTATAATGTAGATCATGTAGATAGGATTAACACTGGCCCCAGTGGCGTGTCCAGACATATGGGGCAGGAGCACAAAGTATTGGACGAAGTTGCATTTGCAGAGTATCTCATTTGTCCCTTGGTGCAATGTGAATAACAAAAAAATAACCTTCAAGCATTGGCTTCATTGGCTTGCACTCAAGGCATTTGTTCAAAATACCCACAGTAACACAAAGACAGTTTATATAAGCCTGAGCTAGATCTGTCAGGTCAAGTTAAGTGGGCGTTTACTGTCATTCCTCTTTATAACTCGCAACTCGGGAACAAAATGCAGGACCATGGTGCAACAGTATAACAATATTGTTATACTGTATAACAATACAGTTACGTGGTCCACCGGACTACTTCTAATGCAAATCTAGGACTGAAATGAGTGCAAAGTATATAATAAATACTCAGGACAATGCATGCTAACTAGAGAAGACAGCAAAATAGTACTGGATGGAAGAAACCAATGCAAACAATTGTCTGTAAACTATAGGCTCCTTCCCTTTCGTGCAATTGGGTGGCAAGTGTCAAGCCAATACAAATTGCAGGTGCACAGTAATGGTTAAATTATGGTGGGTGTTGGGAAGCATTTGGTTAGTTTATGTGGATGTTTGGAGACAGTGTGTTGTTCCCTGACAGCTTCAGGAAAGGAGCTGTTATGAAGCCTGGTGGTGGTGGCATGGATGCTCTGGTACCTTCTGCAAGGTGTCAGGAGGGTGAAGAGTCCATGTGATGTAAGTCTGCAAGAAGTTCATAGGAGTAAAAGACCTTTCGGAGATGGGATATGAAGTCAGTTGGGGTGGCAAGGCTTAATTCATGGCATGGCATCTGCTAACCTGTGCCCCCCTTCTGGCCTGCTCCACTAGCTTCCTAACATCTAGGTAAAGATGCTGCTGAACCAGAATTTAAGGGAGCAGGTTATTAAACTGGGTGGTGCAGGGACCGGGTTCCATCCTGAGCTTGGGTTACTGTCTGTATGGAGTTTCTGTGCATGCTCTCCATGTGTTTGTGTGGGTTTCCTGCGGGTTCTCTGGTTTCCTCCAACCTCCCAAAACATGCTTGTGAGTGTGAATGTGTGTGCTTGGTGCTCTGCAACAGACTCCACATAGTGTGTATTCAGTGTGTATTCCCGCTTCACACCCAGTGTTCCCAGGGTAGGCTCTGGATCCATCATGACCCTGACCAGGATAAAGCGGATAATGCATTTACTGAAAGTGAGTGAGAGAGAGATTATTAAACTGATTGAATGAATTTAACTAAATAAAACTATACATTACATAATTGTGCACACTATACTAAATAGTACATACATTTTTTCATCAGTCTTAAAAAATCCATGTAACAGTAAATACAAGTTGTCCAACAAACTCTGTTTCTTACTGGTGAATCAAAAGAATTGAACTCAGGTATGATTCATTGGAACCGAAAGAATCGAATCACTAAAGTGAGTCATATTGCCCATCAGTGCTACATAAGACATTGTGCTGCCCCCTAGTGGCCAAATGCTAAAGTTTCCCTGCCACTGATTGTAGGCTGGACTTTAATTAGCTCTGAATTGGTTGCAGGTGTTAAAGCTGGAGGTTTCTCTGACTCATTCACTGTGTTTCAGTTGGTGGTGTGGTGATTTATGGATTACTTTTTAAGGCTGTGATAGTCATTATAAGCAAGAAAGTGATGTTTGCTGTTACATGCCTAGTCTTCATATTATTTAATGGTGGAATTGGTGAGTTGGGAGAAATATACCAAAAATCTGTACCAAACAAAACCTTATGTTTCTAGTTACAGTAATGAATCTCTCTCTCTCTCTCTCTCTCTCTCTCTCTCTCTCTCTCTCTCTCTCTCTCGTAAACATTGAAGCTGGCAAGCTTTCCACTCTGGATGGATCTACATCAAATCAGGGTTATAAAGGAAACACCATAAATGAAAACAATTTAGCTGGTATGACTACAGACTGAACTTGTAGCAAATAATCTTTTTTTTTTTTCTATAGTAAATGTGTTGCTGTTAAGTCTACTGTTTTGCTGTGTGGTACAGCTATAGCAGGGGTGAGAGCTTTCACTCAGGAGGAGGAGGTGAAGCCATGGAGTGTGGATGGGAAAGAGGCGTGGCCTCACTCATGGCCCTGGCAGGTAGTGCTGAGTTTTGCCAACATGCCAGTCTGTGGTGGTGCCATCCTCAGCCAGTACTGGATCGTCACAGCCGGCCACTGTTTCAGACGGTAAATCTATCCTAATGTAAGCTGGATGAGAAATGAAGTCACTGAATTAGTGCGAGAACTTGAAAAGCATAATATGGTGTGGGCAGAACCTTTCTCTGGAGGCAGTCTAGTTGGTGCAGGATGGTGGTGCAGCGGGTCGCCTTGCTGCCTCACTGACTCACAGCACTGGTTCGATCCTGAGCTTGGGTTACTGTCTGTGTGGAGTTTTGCATGTTCTAGCAAGTGTTCATGTGGGTTTCCTCCAGGTTCTCTGCATTCTCTCCCACCTCCAGTAGGTGGATTGACTATGCTAAATTGCCCCTAGGTGTCAATGAGTGTGTGAACCTGTGTGTGAATGGTGCTCTGTGGTGGACTGGTATTCACGCCTTGTGCCCAGTTATCTATCAATAGCTCTGTAATAAAACTATTAGGGTTGAGCAATGCATTAGATCACAACACTGACGACCCAAGTGGCCATGTCTCTGGTTCCCACCACTCTAACATGTCCTGTTAAACTTTTATTCATTGTTAAGTCACGGCAGTATTTGGAGTTCTGTGCTTTGTATGGTCTAAATAAGTGGTGTTTGAGGAACACTTGATAATAGTCTCTCTGCTTCTACTGGCAGATATGCTAATGAATCGTTCTGGTCAGTGAGGGCTGGGAAACATGATCTGGAAAATGAAAAGGAATCGTGCCAACAGGTAAGTATATACGTGTATCTTAATCACTTTCCTGCCAGAGTGTTTAGTTTTATTTCAACTCCGAAACTGTTTTGTCAGAGCTGCACTGGTTATCTATATCCTCCAGGATCAATTTAAAAGTCTTAAATGTTTTTACAGCTTTATATGGCTTAGCATTTGTGTACTTCAGGGAATGACCTGAGATCTGATAATGTCACCTTTTGGAAGCCTCTGTAAATTAGACAAAGGCAAGAGGACTCTTTTTGCTGCTCTGCTTCAAATCTGTGGAACGTTAATACCACTTTGCATTAAGCGTTTTTTATTTTTATTTTTTTAAATTATGCCCTTATTTGAAAGCACTCCGTCTGTTTGGTTTTTGTACTTATTTCCTATTTTTATGCCTCTGGCACAATGTTTTTGGGTTGGCTGTGAGTCTGTCCGGGATTCTTGTTTGCCCTATATCTTGAGAACAAGTGGTTGAATGTTTGCAGGATTTATTTGGAATTATTATTGTCAACCAGCAGATGAACTGATTAGATATTTGAATTGATCCAAACAGGGCCAAGGTCACAGCAAGGTCGGCGTGTTTTGCAATAGCTTTCTTCCTGTTTTGAAAGTGTATGTTAAGGCTATTTCAGGCAAACAAATCAGTAACAAGGACTAGACTTGTTGATAGAGATGTACTTATCTCCTAATGTTTATTTTTCTACTCATATTTTCACTTATCTTTGTCTATTCAATTACTGCATTCTCTTTAGCTACCATGTGTATGAAGGTGCTCTATACATAAGGTTTATTATGATTAATCTATACTCGTCTTATGTTCAGAATGCCAAAGTGGCTAAAATCATCACTCACAAGGACTATAACAGCATAACCAAACAGCATGACATTGCCCTGCTGAAGCTGCAGACTCCACTGCTGTTTGACGAGTGTGTGAGGCCCATTCCTGTCTGGAGCGGAGACTTGTCTTCAGTGAAACGATGCACCGTTACAGGCTGGGGTTCCACCCCTGAGAGTAGGTATCTCTCCAGTGACCTTCACCAGGCACATACAAGTTTAAAGAACATGTCCAGTTGAGAGTGAAGGTTTGCAACCCCCAATAGTTTTCAGATGGGGAGAAAAGGAAAATGTTACAACTGGTTATTGGTTGAGCATAATGTGCCAAGAAGTCTGGGAAAGGTAGAGCAGATGAGTCAGGAAGAATGATGGTTTTATCTCTTAACATGTACAATTTGACCATTTTGTTTCTTCTCATAAGAAACCTCTATTTATTATATGTATATATTACTATTTGTATATTGCTATTGATTTCATGTCATTAGCTTTGTCTTATTGGTCTGCAAAATTTTATAACTGACTGTAGTAGAAAATAAGGAATTAAACTCTGGGATGTGCTGTTATAGGAAAACGCTTCTCCATATCTGGCCACATAACACTGTTGTGTTGATTTATTTTCTGATGACAAGTGTTTCATTCCTTGTCTTGTACAACAGCACTAAAGTTTTTTTTATTTATTTATTTATTTATTTTTATTAAAGAATGACACATCATAAGTTCTGTTTACAGTTAAATGTTGTGCAACAGCTGTGAAACTAATTTGTTCCTGTTACCATGTATAACAGTTCCCTCACCACCCTCTCTGTCCCCGTCTCATGAGATTAAAACAAAAATTCCAGCTTGTCATGTTACCGAGAGACCACAAATGCTGAAGACTTTCCCATGTTGGAAAACTTGGTTACAGCTTTACATCTAAATGTTGCAAAGTACTGACACTGGAGGCTCCTTCTGTAAACACTAATTTAACATGGCTGTACAGAAAAACCCCACTATATCAAAATTATCCTTGGTTTTAGGCAGTTTATGTGGCACAGAAATGATAACAGATTAGAATGAACACATTAATATAAACCTGTTTATACTACTGTCAGAACTGCTGTTACAGAAAATTAATCAACAACTTCTGGCCAATGAAAATTGAGAAATCAGGTATAATATTGTTGACTTGATACTGTGTGAATCTGACCGTTCTCTAGCATCCATTCTTTGAGATATGAACAGATGGAGAACATTGAGTGACTACTCATTGCAAATTCTTCACACCAATATTTGACTTAGTTTTTTAAAAAAAAAAAAAAAAAAAAACTATTGCTAAACACCTTTCATCTGCCCAGGTGGCCCCCATGTGGACAGGCTTCAAGAGGCCAACGTCACCATCTTGGAGTCTGATATCTGTGTCAGATTTTATGGAGGGGTTATCCGTTCCTCTATGGTGTGTGCTGGAGATGTGACGGGAGGTGTGGCTGCGTGTCAGGTACAGTACAGGATATTACAGGCTTTTAGTCAGATACGAGTTGCACTATACTTGCAGATTTTGTTGCTGCGTGCTGACTTTTAGCTTCTCATCAGGGGGGTGTTTCAAACTTGTTCACTTGAATTTGGTTATGAAGAATCAGAAATCTTCCCCTTCATAAAACCTTTCATTTATTTCAATTTCCATTTCTCTGAACTTAGGTGGACATGTAATGTTAGTTTTGTGGGTTTTTTTTTTGGTTTTTTTTTTCTTCCCTCACTGTGTCTTTCTGAACAGGGGGATTCTGGGAGTCCCTTGTCGTGCTTCACAGGAAAGCGGTATGAAGTTGCTGGAATCGTTAGTTGGGGAGTGGGCTGTGGCCGTGCTTGGAAACCAGGGGTCTACACCCGAGTTGCTTTTTACATCCAGTGGATTAATTCCATCATTGATGGTATGAAATTTTCAGAAATGAAATCAAAAGCAAAGTCATGTACATGCTAGAATCTACCAATACTCCTCCTTCCACCTTAAGGTCAACTTGGAGCTGATGGCTCATGGAAGGTATTAACAGGTAATACTATTTTTTTGTTTGTTTCAATAGGTGTGTGTTTTCTCTACACATTTTGAGCACAAATTTCACCAAAGATATTTGCCTCTAATGTGCTTATGTTTCGTGTGGGGTTTTTTTTTTTTTTTTTTTTTTTTTTTTTTTTTGGATGGGGGAACATAGCAAGCAGAAAATTATTTCCTCCTACTGAACTTGCAGGTAAGCCTCTTATTTCTTTTCAGAAGACACACTGGAGATACTAGAGTTGATGAATACTTTAATACAGTACCACTGGTTTGTTAAAATTCTGGATTTAAAAGGAGAACCTTGGTCTACCTGCAACAAACATTTTCAGCATTCTTTGCTTTAAAAACCTTGAATCTTTTTTTTTTTTTTCTTGTCACTAGCAAAGTGGCTAAATCGAGCCTTTCTTGAAATTGGGTATGATGCCTTAAGGAGACAAATCCATGACGAATTCTTTCAGACTAACATAGCGCTGCGTGTGGTCCGACGTTTCTTCGATTCCCCGCTTAAATCTTTAGTTTGTATCTGCAGTTAGTTCCCATTAACTGTTTGATGTGCAAAAATTGACAAAATCTCATACTGTGTTTTCATCTTATTATAAAGAAAAAGCAGAGAACACATGCTTCTGTTGAATGGACATAGCTAGAACAGTTAACTTGTGCTGCCAATGAAACTTATACACACAACAAGCAAATCAATAATTATTTAATGTTTAATTAGTTGTAGTTTATACTCATCAGAACTAAAAAACCTTGACACTGAACTCCAACAAGCAGCAAGTATGAGTTGCAGCATGCCCATAAGTGACAAACTACAAGCAATATAAGCATACTGTTGAATTGCTGAACATGGGGTTAGAGTATAGTAGACTTTTCATGAAGGCTAGACAGAGCAATAGCTTTTGGAATATTCTAACTGGCTAAAAGATATTGCAATATGCCCAAAAAAAAAAAGACCATGATCTTGAGCTAGCGTTAACATTCTATACTCTGTGCAACCACACATGATTAAACTGTGCTCTGTTCTATATTTTCCTGGAACTATAGGAAACTTGAGGGACACTTAAGTATTGCGGGAGCTCTATTCTTAGATAACGACGAATGTTTAAGCGAGTATAAGTTTGTTCCCGCTGTGTTTTCCATGCAAGTGAAACAGTGTGGCCATGCTGAGGTGAAACCCTGCAGGCTGGATCAAGGCTATGTAGGTTTCGAGTCATCTGAGCCCAGTGGAGAGCTGAAAGTGGTAAACGTGACAGAGGCATGTCCTCACTCCTGGCCCTGGCAGGTCAGCTTGCAAAGTGGAGATGACCACTACTGCAGCGGTACCCTCATTGACGAACGCTGGGTTCTGACTACACGCCACTGCCGTGCTGAGTAAGCCAACCAAGCAGCATACATGAGCCTGGTTTATAACAAGATGTGCTATGGTTTTACTTTTTATAACCTTTGACTGTTCTAAGTAACAAATTGGTTCTGTTTGAGGATTTTTTTTTTTTTTTTAATTGACCTCTTCTGCAGAGCTGGAGATATGGTGGTGCTTGGTGCACATGATCTCAACTCCATGGAAAGTCAGCAAGTATCAGTCAAGGCAGTCTACAGCGAGCCCTATGATGGCAGCTACCCTCCGCTGCATGACCTCGCTCTCATCTACCTCAGTGTTCCAGCTCAACTAGGTACAACACCCTAGACCACAGGTTCCCAACCCTGGAGCAGGAGAACACCCTGTCCTGCACATTTAGGTGTTTTCCTTGCTCAAACACCTCCACTTCAACTTAGGAAGGGCTGTTAATTAGCTGATTAGCTGAATGTGGTGTGTTACAGCAGGGAAAACACTAAAATGTGCAGGACAGGAAAGTATTCCTTGCTGCAGAACCAAAAGACCAGGGGGGTGGAGTCAGACCTGATCAAGCTACTTCTGACTGGGCAGAGTCGAACCAAAAATCCATAGGGTGGAGACTATAGTACTTGGTGTTTCGGGCGATATAAGTGTGTGTGTTCAGTGTTGTACAGTGCATCATGGGTCAAGGTTAGGCTTGTAGGAGTAGTTGGATCAGGTCCAGCTAAACCCCCTGAACTTTAGATTCTGTAGCAAGGACTCTCTCAGAACAGGGTGTACTCCAGGCAGGGGCGGACTAGGCAAAGGTAGGCAACCGCCTTGGGCCACCAAAAGCCAAGGGCCCCTTAAAAATGCAAATTATATATATTTTTCATTATGTGATGTTAAAACAGTGAAATAGGGCCCCCAAATCACTAAATCTGCCCCTGACTCCAGGACCATGGTTAGGAACTAGACCACCCATTTTCTTCAGAATTATGCTTATTGGTCTTTGACGGTATGCTGGGTTTCCTCCAGGATCTTCAGTATTCCCAGTTTGTATCCCAGATGAAGACTTGAGGTTTGATCAAAGCTCATCTTGCGTGACAACAGGTTGGGGTTATAAAAGGTCAACACGTAAGCATGACTATTTGCTTCAAACATGCACACCCTCTATATCCTCTCTCTTGTAGTATGACCAGCATAAGACGGATTTTGTCTTTTTCTTCGGTCCCTGTTAGCGAACCTGAGTCCTAATGTTCTGCATCAGGCCCAAGTGAATCCATTACCTGACCTGGCCTGCTGGAGCAGCTGGGGTCAGGTTTTTAGCTCCAGTGTCCTCCTGTGCACGCAACCTGCCGCCTCATCATCCTGCCTGGTACCGTAGTTCAACTGAGCTAAGAATGAATGGAAGTCAGCAGTGCTAATGATCACATTTGTATGCTGTTAAATTTTCACGAATTACATTTTGTGGACAGCATAAACTCTACTAACATGAAAACCCACTTTTTTTGGTCCCTATTTCATCTTCTTAGGGTGATGCTGGTGCACCACTTTTGTGCCAAAAGAATGGACGGTACTATCTGGCTGGCATGATGGCATTGGGGCTCACACGGTGTGATCAAGAGAAACCAGCCATCTTTACTAGTCTGTCCAGCTTCCAGTCCTGGATTGAGAAAATTATGAACATTTATGAAGGAATATAATAAATAATGCAACTTTTAATTGTTTTGTACATATTGGTGCACTACATCTCCAGTGAAGACCTTAAAGGAAAACTCCACCCTGAAATGCATTAAATGTTTATACTGAAATATTGATGTTCTTGTTGACTGGTGCTGTATTTTTATTATTCCCGTGAGAAGTTAGCGGTTGTGTGCCACTCTGATGTCACAGGGGGACATTGCTATTGTAGTTCTATTGCAGTTTAATAGGACATACACTATATTACCAAAAGTATTCGGTCACCTGCCTTGACTCACATATGAACTTAAGTGCCATCCCATTCCTAACCCATAGGGTTCAATATGATGTCGGTCCACCTTTTGCAGCTATTACAGCTTCAACTCTTCTGGGAAGGCTGTCCACAAGGTTGAGAAGTGTGTTTATAGGAATTTTTGACCATTCTTCCAAAAGCGCATTGGTGAGGTCACACACTGATGTTGGTCGAGAAGGCCTGGCTCTCAGTCTCCGCTCGAATTCATCCCAAAGGTGTTCTATCGGGTTCAGGTCAGGACTCTGTGCCGGCCAGTCAAGTTCATCCACACCAGACTCTGTCATCCATGTCTTTATGGACCTTGCTTTGTGCACTGGTGCACAGTCATGTTGGAAGAGGAAGGGGTCCGCTCCAAACTGTTCCCACAAGGTTGGGAGCATGGAATTGTCCAAAATGTTTTGGTATCCTGAAGCATTCAAAGTTCCTTTCACTGGAACGAAGGGGCCAAGCCCAACTCCTGAAAAACAACCCCACACCATAATTCCTCCTCCACCAAATTTCACACTCGGTACAACGCAGTCCGAAATGTACCGTTCTCCTGGTAACCTCCAAACCCAGACTCGTCCATCAGATTGCCAGATGGAAAAGCGTCATTCATCCAGAGAATGCATCTCCACTGCTCTAGAGTCCAGTGGCGGCGTGCTTTACACCACTGCATCCGACGCTTTGCATTGCACTTGGTGATGTGTGGCTTGGATGCAGCTGCTCGGCCATGGAAACCCATTCCATGAAGCTCTCTGCGTACTGTACTTGGGCTAATCTGAAGGTCATATGACGTTTGGAGCTCTGTAGCAATTGACTGTGAAGAAAGTCGACGACCTCTTTGCACTATGCGCTTCAGCATCCGCTGACCCCTCTCCGTCAGTTTACGTGGCCTACCACTTCGTGGCTGAGTTGCTGTTGTTCCCAAACTCTTCCATTTTGTTATGATAAAGCTGACAGTTGACTGTGGAATATTTAGGAGCGTGGAAATTTGACGACTGGATTTGTTGCACAGGTGGCATCCTATGACAGTTCCACGCTGGAATTCACTGAGCTCCTGAGAGCGGCCCATTCTTTCACAAATGTTTGTAAAAACAGTCTGCATGCCTAAGTGCTTGATTTTATACACCTGTGGCCAGGCCAAGTGTTTAGGACACCTGATTCTGATCATTTGGATGGGTGACCGAATACTTTTGGTAATATAGTGTATCTTGGACATAAGTGATAAGTCAGGTTTTCTGTTGGCTCCTAAAAAACAAAAGAGCAAGAGAATGCAGTGCAGTTTTATGGCACATGTCCTTCAAGTTACAGCAGATGCATCTTGGCTAGTTAGTAATCTATGAGATGATGAGCATGATAGCACTGAATGGTATTATCATGAAATTTTAAGCTTTGAAAGCTGATCCGTTTGAGCAGTGTGTACAAATGACAAGGTGAGAGAGCTGGCAAGACTATAGGATTAAAGCGCTGCTGTATCACTCCCTTTAGGTAGAGATGAAGCAAGGGCAAAATCCCACTGCACGCCTAACTGCAGGCAGTCAAATGGCATTGTGGGTAATGTAGGAAACCGCTAACCAAAGGGAAAATGAACTAAAATGTAGATAAATGAAGTTTAACCTAAAATGTCCACTCAGAATTTCATTTAAAAACATCTTGGATGCCATTGAAGGATCACCTGATAAAAATAATAATATGCAAGTCAACCAGGATGGATGTTATACATTCTTAGAGAGAAATGGGTCTGTCTAGCACCCTAAAAGGTTCTTTTAGTTTGTCTTTCTGGGAATACCCTTAAAGATTTAATACAGAACCATACAATACAAGGTTTTCCTTTAAAGAAAAGTAGAAATGTAGAAACACCACCTCCACACTGGTTAGTTTTGGGTGGTGAAGTGATTTTTAGCTTTCTAAAGGGGTTCTAATAAGAACCATCTTTGAAAGGTACAGATTGTTATAGAACAGTAGGCTTGAATAACTGGCAGCTGTTGGGATATCACCAGCTGCCTCTCAAATCAGTACACTCTGTGAAAATAGGTTTAACCTGGCACCCTTTGGTTCCTTTGGTTTAATGTAGAAAACTACAAAATGTGGGGTTTCTCTTCAGAAAAGGTTCCAGAAAGAAACTTTTGAGGAACCTTTTCCTTCTCTAAGTTTATATTATATTGTTTGCTCAGAGCTATTACAATGTTAACATTTTGGGGTGTTTAAAGGTTTTTAGCTTCCTAAGTGCTGTACTTGGAACCATCTCTGAAAGGGAAATGTGTTGTATAGATTCCTACTGTAGTGCAAGACACGCCCACTTGGGTAGGGACCTGTACTTTCTAAAGAGCACTAGAATGAAGATTAGTAGAGGATCAAAAAAAAAAAATTAAATCATTCATTCAGAACTGACAAACTAAAATTAGAATGAGATTAGCTCCAAAAAATATTTTTTAATATCAGGGCCATAGCCAGGCTTTTTACAGTAGATTGGCTAAGTATGTGTGACTTTACTGATGTGGCAATGTAGGCTGGGGCAAAATACTAATCCGCATCCATAGAAAATAACAATGTGGCTACCCCTAACTGTGTACGGCTTGAGTAGTTCACCACTGGGCATAAAATGCATACACCTAAGCAATATTTCTTTGTCATCTAGCAAGCTACAAAATCGTCACAGCTAATATAATATCAGGCAACATCTTATGAACTACAGTAGCCTTATGAATTCAATATCCTTAACTAATGGTAGCTAATAAAGAACTGAAAAAATCCAGTGTTATGCCTCCAAACAATGAATATTGTTAATGTAAATAATGTTTGATCATCGGTTGGGTTGTTGTGGTCAGTGGGGCCAGGGATATCGTTTGTGTCTGTGTTAGCTAGCTAACACTCACTTGTTCCTGAACAACATTACACTCGTTAACAATCCTGTCCATTGGACAATGATGAAATGAACTTATGCTGTAGTGGGCATTCTGTTATTCTTTTAGTACACAGTTGTTCAGTTTTGCGTTGCCCTCAAGCCCGGTCGGAAATGTCGTAATTATGCACTTGAACGCCACCACAATGTTGTACTTACAACTCAGGAACTCATATTTTTCTATGTTTCTGAGTTGGGGGAGTGTCAATAACAAAATGTCAAAATGAATGTCACATTTACAGCAGATAATAGGATTTAAGTGTTAATTTGGCATATTAAATGCTCAGTAAGGTGATAATAATAATAATAATAATGAAACATTATTTTGTTCTCCTAAGTGAAACCACATCATAATCCATCCATCCTCTGTCCCACTTATCCTACACAGGGTCACAAGGAACCTGGAGTCTATCCCAGGAACTCAGGGCACACCCTGGACAGGGTACCAACCCATCACAGAGCACAATCTCACACCCATTCTCTCTCTCTCTCTCTCACACACACACACACACACACACACACACCAGACCATTCTGGAAATGCCAATCAGCCTACAGCCTTTGGACTGGGGAAGGAAGCCAGAGTACCCAGAAACCCCTGAAGCAGGGGGAGAACATGCAACCTCCATGTACACAGAGTGGGATTTGAACCCCCAACTCCAGAGGTGCAAGGCAGCAGTGCTAACTACTAAGCCACAGTGTCTCCTCACTTCGTATTCACGCGCTTACTGGGGTGGCCAGGCTTCACGCTGGGGTGGCACTGAGCACCCCTTAGCCACGCCCATGACTATATATTTAAAAGAGTGTCGTCTGATGTTATTCTCCAAAGACTTCCATCAAACACAAGAGTGTTAACAGCGTGGTTTTGAACTCAACGTGGCGCTCGCGCTGGTTTCAGTCTGCAGACGTGTGGTCGGTGCTGCACGCGCATGTGCTCCATGTGCGGAATAAACCCCACCCACGCGCTTCCACGCCACTCCAAACGCTACTTCCCGCTCACGCGCCTAAAAAAAATCCACTTCTCTCTCTCTCTCTGGGTCGGAAAACTCGTCCACATCTCTCGGAATTAAATTAGAAAAATGGGGGGAGTGCGGATCCCAAGGCAGATGTTTCTGTGCAGCATGGCGGGCATATATTTATTTGCTTTTGCGTCTCTCTACATCCAGATACCAGGTAGGAAGTAACACTCAGCCATGCACAGGGGCTGGTTTTTTTTTGTCTGGGCGCGGCGCTTATTAAATCTAAATATTTCCGGATTGTTTTTGTGTGAAGTGCGTGCGAGTTTTCACGAAAGCGCTCGTGCATTCCACAGAGTGCTGGTAAGGGAAAGCAGGAAAGTGAAGTTTCTGTGCTTTTCTAGTTTTCTGGGTTTTTTTTTTCCCTCCATATGCCAGGCTGCAAACTGACGCTAAATCCATGACGAGTGCACATCTGAACCCAGGCGTGTTTAAGCACGTTATTAGAAAACGTGCTCTTCACATGAGCTAAAAGAGCCGCTAGTGTTAGAAAGTGCAATCATTTTATAAATGGACTACAACACCCAGCGCGTGCGACAGCTTTTTTTGTGGAGTGCACTCACTCACTCACGCACGCACGCGCGCGCGCGCAGCAGACTGACCCGTCATCATTCTGCGTGTGCACTGACGTCACCCTCGAGCAGAAGTGTTTCTGCGTGGAAATGGCACGTGATCAGTTTGACCCGATAGATGTATGGTTGTATATAATCATTTAAATAATTACAATTAAAAAAATACCAAGCAGGTTGAAAATTAAAAAAAAAATTTGGAGCCTTCAGTGTGAGAGAACTAACACATCTTGGTCTGATTTGTGGGATTGCATGTGCTCTTTGAATCTTAAAGATACAATCTGCCACTATGAAGTGGCTAGAATATGGTGTTAATTTTATATGTTGCAATTTTTATATAAGTAACAAAAATGTTTAAGTTGCAAACTAGCTTTATGATTATTCTTGGCTTTACATCTTGTTACAGGGGCTCAAGGATCCTGCTGTCAGTACTGTTACTATGTTTTATATATATACACACTATATGGCCAGAAATATGTGGACACCTGACCATCACACCCATATGTGGTTCTTTCTCAGAAAGTTAGCACACAGTTGTATAGAATGTCTTCGTATGCTGTAGCATTACAATTTCCCTTCAGTGGAACTAAGAGACCCAAACCTGTTCCAGCATGACAATGTCCCTGTGCACACAGCGAGCTCCATGAAGTCATGGTGTGTTAAGGTTGGAGTGGAAGAACTCGAGTGTCCTGCACAGAGCCCTGACCTCAACCCCACTGAACAACCCCGGGCCTCCTCACACAACATCAGCGCCTGACTTCACTAATTCTCTTGTAGTTGAGTGAGCACAAAACCCCAAATCCACACTCCAGAATCTAGTGGAAAGCCTTCCCAGAAGAGTGGAGGTTATTCTAACAGCAAAAGGGGGGCTAAATCTGGAATGAGATGTTCAACAAGCACATTGGTCAGGTGTCCACAAACTTTTGGCCATACAGTGGATGTATATATGCCATGCTTTGCAAAAAAAAAAAAAGGCAGTTTGGAGGAGCCATTAGAAATGAATGCAGTTTCAGGAATTTATTAGGTTTCTAACAGGAAATGCTGGGCTTCATTATGTCTGATTGCAAACCGAGCTCTTATTGCTGGTTCTGTCATCAGCGAGTTGCAGCGTGTTATACAAAGCTTGGTTGTTGTATCCCAGCAGTGTTTATAACATGCGTGAGATGGTAATTCCTGCTTGTTAACGTCGTGCACATTTCCCTTCAGCAGTGATAATGTGTTAATGAAGAGAAAGTCAGAAATCATCTGCAAGTCCTTGTAACCATGGGAGAATTCACAGTGCGGTCAGTGTTTAATATAAACTGGTCTTCAGGGACCCTCAGAAAGCCCACATTCTTGCTCTCTCCCATCTCACAGCTCTCAGATGAGTAGAACTACGCAATCAAGAACACTAGATGTTTGGTTTAGGTCAGTTAAGTCTTGGGGAGAGCAAAAATGTTGTCCCTTCCTGAAGACTGCGTTGGAATACACTGGGAAAGATCGGGTTATTGTTGTTGAAAATTGTTTGTATCTGAATAGAAGAGCATTCTGGATGGTCCCATTATCCATATCACCTTTGTTGCATTTTTAACCTTAATAGACGATAAATAGTTCAAAACATTTCTACAGTTAAATCTGCATTTGTTTTAGGGCTGAAACTCAGCCACTGTAATTGTCTCCTTTGAGGAGGTGGAGTAGCTCAAGGCAAGATCATCAGATAAAGAGAAAGCTAAATGGAAAAAACCATAACCCAGACACTACCATGTGTATATACTCACTCTGTTCCCAACCTGCCAAGCGTGCACACTGGATATTGCACATCCTGCATGTTTTAATGGATCTTTCTTTGTACATGAGTGTGTCTTTGTGTGTTAAGAGGTGAAAGAGATTAACTCGAGGAATGTGACTGTACAGAAAGGAAAAATGAGTGGCACATTTCCCAAAGAAAAAAAAACTTACCGTTCACTTCTTGTTGTTTTCATACAGATCAACTCTGACCTTGTTTGACTGGAAAAGCAGCACTTCACTCTCAAAGAGAGTTGGACAGAATGGCACTAATTTTATTGATAATAATACTATTATTATGTCAGAGGTGCGGAAACGTCTGATCGGCTTTGCAGAGGCAGGGTTTAGGTTGGCGAGTAAAACAGCACATGTGTTAATCCAGCTAGCTATGCTTTCCGAAGCAAAGAATATTGTTTGAAGATGGTAAAAAAAAAAAAACACATGCTTATTTTTTTTATTTTATTTTACATTTATGGCATTTGGCAGATTCACTTATGCAGATAAGTGATTTACAGAAGTGCTTTGAAGTCTCTATCAATAAAAATATCCTGATACTGATTCACTAGGCAAAAGTGCAAAAGAAAATCAGTATTCATGTACAGCTCTGGAAAAGTATGGGGTTGAATGCACTCATTTTCAGACCTGGAATCATATCATCAAATGTTTTGGTAAAACTATGGATAGTTTTTGTTGAGTTTTTAAATCTGCTGTCTTTAGAGTAGACATGTAGGGATGTAACAGGACACGAATGCATTTAAACAAAGGGTTGCTAATACAGATACGAATAATAGGTGTGCTATTGTCTTTTTTGTTTTTAAGCTTGCTAACACATTGTATCTCATTGAGACCAGAGTGATCCTGTGGGAATCAACAAAAGATCACATGAACGGGAGGTTTTTAACGTTCCTGTGGTCAGATATGAAGTATGGGAGCATATGTGATGCTCGATCTGCGCTGTTTTTCAGCATCCTTAGTAACTGCCTGGTCAGGGTCGTGTAGGTTTAAATTAGGCAGCTAGTTTGTTTATATTTTGGGAAACAGAACCAACTAAATTTATTAGAAAAATACAAAAGTAACTGCGCAAGTTGACTTAAGTAATTCCGCTCACATTTCTAGTTGAGGAAGTGGGGAAAAAAAACCTTTGCAGTTTAGACCACGTCCACTTTGGGATCCAATCAAAATACAGCTAGTAGTATTGCATTAGTTCCCTGATTTAGACATTTCCTTATTTTCTTCACTAATGCAGCCTCTCTAGTGCACATCACATTTCATGTTTTACCTTTTTGTGATAGAGGTAATGATGCTTACAAGTCAGCTGGGACAGTAAACATAGTAGAAACAAGGAAAGGTTAAGAACTATTTTATCACATTTCAATACATAGCATATAAATATGTGTTTATGAAGGAGCCTGGGAGTTAATTCGGCCCTGGATGTTCCACAGAACCAATATGAATGAATTGATCTCAGTGCCTTTTAGTTGTCTTGAGTGTTATTTAAAGCTTGAGCTTTTTATGCCACGTGTTATACATACAGTATGGTGATTTGTGTGTGTGTGTGTGTGTGTGTGTGTGTGTAGGTCTGTACGGGGAGGATGGTGTAAAGCCAGTGCATCTGCCCCGAGTGGAGACGCCTCTTCTGGAGAAGCTGCAGGACGTCCCGTCCCTCCTGTGGCTGGCTCCGTCCTTGGGCATCGGACCTCAGCAGGGTCTGGAGCTCATCTGCCTGCTGGGGGCGCTGCTGAGCCTGGGAGCCGTGCTGCTGAGTGGCCTGAGAGACAGTCTGGTTTATCTCTGCCTCTGGGCGCTTTACCTTTCACTGTACACTGTGAGTTTCTCTCTATACACCTCTCTATACACCTCTCTCTGTTCATAGCTCACCAAATGTGAATGCACAACAACAAATGTTTCTTATTGCACTGACTCCGCAGAATTTGGTATCCATCCAATACATTTGGGTTTATTTAAAAGGAACAAGAGGGAAAATGATCCAATCTGTTACAAGGTTTTCTGTGTAACAATGAATTCAGTCAGTGTTGTTTAGTAACTGATGATACTCACAGTACTCCCAGAGAAACATAAACATGTTGACATAATTTGCCATAACTATTTTATTGTCTTATGCCACCGTACTGTTGAATTCTCCATTCTGATTGGTAACAAGGTGTTGATTAATTTTCTATAAGAGCAGCTCTGACTGTAGTGCAGGCTGTAATTTAATTCACAGGTTTTTTTTATATTAATACTCATTCTAAACATTGTTGCTTCTACGGTAACAACTTGTATGGCGGATAAACATATTAGTAAAGTATCTGAGGTAAAGGTTAATTCAAATATACCAAGATGGGAAAGTCTTCAGGATGGAGGAAACTTTGCAGTAACATGTTTAGCTGCAATTTTTTTTGTCTAATTAACTTGAAGAGAGAGAAAAAAAGACTGAGGACTGTTTATAGGTGCTATAACACAAGTGATAACAGGAACTAACTAGTTTCATGGCTGTTCCACAACAATAAATATAACTCAAAATGGATAGAAAGTATGACATATCATTCTTTAATAAATTAAAACTTTTGTGTGGGAGCTGTAACTCTACTTTGCATCAGGGGGAATCACAACAATCATTTTTCTACACAAAGTGTGTTTGTGTAACACTGACATATTTGGTTAATGAGCATAGTCTCCAGAGCATATAGGCTAAAATACCAAGGCATGCAAGGTAACTGTGTATACATCTGCATGACCTAATACTCGTTTCTCTTGTGTTTGGTGCTGTATAACAATGCATTTAAAATGGTGGACTGGTCCTTGGTCATGTTTTTAGCTAATTTTATTAGCCATGTTGCTTTCATGTTGCACTGATTTGAAGATTTTTCTTTTGCAGGTTGGGGGAGATTTTCTTCACTCCGAGTGGTGAGTCCTTCACATCACCTGTCTGTATTGTAGTAGTGGCCTTTTTTGAATTCTTTGGTTCCCTATTGAATAAGTAGCAAAGCCAGACTGAATGTTAGATAAATCGTAACAGAACATAAATCCACTTTCTTTTTGAATATGTAGAAAACGTATCACAAGGTAAACCAACTGAAATTTAACTTGGTAAATCACTCCAACATTAAATCAACATTGCTGCATTAAATTTCTCATGTAAAAGGCTTCCATAATGGTTTACTGGTACCTCAAGGAGGATTACTTACACAATCAACCGTCATTCCATCCACCATCATTTTACCACTACTGCTGGATGTGCATGCTCTGTTTTGGATGCCGTCTGTAATCTTAGTGATCCAAGTGATATCTGTTTAAGTAAAATTGCATTTCAAATTTCCAGCAACTTTTTCATGGTCATCTTGTGTGTATGTCTGAGTAACAGACTAATCAAACTTATATATATATATATATATGTATATATGTGTGTGTGCTCGTATGTACAGTCATTGGTAGATGCACAGACACACACCTGTTTGATGTGTCTAGTCTGTTCAGACCCTGAGTGTGTGTGTAATTTTCTGTAATTTGTTCTCCATTTTCAGGGACAGCCTTCTGTTGGAGGCAGGTTTTCTGGCCTTCCTGGTCGCTCCGTGTGGTTTACTGCGAAGCTTTTCTGCTCCACATGATACTGTGACCTTCTGGTTGACCCGCTGGCTGCTCTTCAGGCTTGTGCTTTGCACTGGGGTGAGCAAGCTGGCCAGTGGTGACCCGTGCTGGTGGGACCTCACAGGTGTGTATTTGCGTCCTGGACAAACCTAGAAAGGGCCTAATTTATTTATTTATTTATTATTAATTTTTAAGATTTTATTTTGTGTGAGATCTCAGAGCATCCTTGAACAATTTATTAATCCCTTTTGCAGCACTGAGTCGACATTATGACACCCAAGCAAGCCCCACCCCCTTGGCCTGGTACGCCCATCAGCTTCCTGATTGGCTGTCGAGGCTCGGTGCAGTTTGCGTATTGGCAGTTGAGATTGCCGTTCCGCTTCTGATGTTCTTCATCCCTGTTCGTGGATTAAGAATCAACGCCTTTTCCATCCTGGTAGGTCATACATGTTACATGTTACAAACTAAATGTAACTATAAACAGTGAAAACTATGATGTGTCTTAATTTAATTTAAAAAAAAATTTATTAGTGGCAAATTGCTGTTGTTGGACAATAATCAATTTCTGGGGAAGATTAACTCTCCTTCATGTTTTTGATTATTTTCCTATAACTGCATGTGCCAAGTGTGTTATTCCTTGCTTAAAAAGGAATCTTAATTTGTCATCGTCATGCTATTATTTTCTGGGCGCTTCTGTTTTCCAGGTGGTTCTCCAGCTCTGTAACATCCTCTTGGGCGGCTGCAGTCTGTTCAACCTGCTGACCATCGCACTGGCCTTCTCTCTGCTGGACGATGAGGTGTTTGACTGCTCGCCAGTCTCCAAGAAAAAGGCCAAGACTAAGAGTACGATTTTACTGTGACTGGAACAAGTACTTTAATGCATTAGCTAAGTGGATAAAGCATGTGGAGAAAAAATGTGTGTATTAGTGATAATACTGCATTAGAGAGGAAATTCTAGAATTGTAGTAAATTCATGTTCTTCTCTCTCTCTCTCTCTCTCTCTCTCTCTCTCTCTATGGTTTTTATCTTTCAGCTTGGGGCCAGTTTTTGGTTTCAAGTCTGACCTTTCTTTTCAAGCTGTCTGTCCATCTCCTTGTTATTTTCAGTGCAGTAAAGTTCTTTAAGCTGGAGATCCATTGGGAAAAGAAGATTGTGACATCTAAACCAAGTGAGTCTACATTTAAACGCGAGCCGTCTGTATTGGTTTAGAATTGCAAGGACCCTGTCAAGCTTTACTGTTTTTCCCACAGCTACCACAATACACATTCATTCCTTTCCGATTAAAATAAGCTACGGTTCAGTGCAAAAGTTTGTGTTCCCCTAGGTTTCTGATATGTTGGGGGTGAAGGAAAATGTACTGTTTTGTAATTTATGTACAAAAAAATTGTGAAAATCCTGCAAAAAGACAACAATCCAAAACCAAAGGCAAAATCAGCAGAAAAAATTGTTTGAAATGACTGAAAGAAAGAAGTCAAAGTTTTGCCATGACCCCTTCTGTCTTCTAATCTGAAAAAAGGCAAATCGGAGCCTGTAATGAAGGCACATGGTGGCAATACATTCGCTCTATTTATATATATTTTGTCTTTTAGACAAGTGTAGTCAACAGTGCGTGACACAATTCTGACATGTGCATTGTATTTGCACTGAAAGCTCATTAGCCCGTGACCTCTGACATTCAGGACAGCCTGACTCTACAACGTCTAAGAAAATCGAACATAATTTGATCGACTTTGAGCGAGTCCAGCTAGTCAGAAGGGCTGTAAATCAAATGCAGTGTGTGTCTGGGGTGCTATAGGTGTCAAATCACGCTACAGATAATCCCGACAATTCATCATGATTGGATTAGTTAATGTAAATTAAAGTAATGACTGAATATGACTACAAGGAGAGTAGAATAGTCTCTCATGCTAGCCTTAGATCCCCTTGCTCTGTCAATCATCTTTATCTAGCTTCGTTTGTACACCACAACGCCACACTACACATCTCTCCAGACTGAAAAAGGAAAGGATATATCTACCCATGGTCGGGATGAGCCCAACACTTCATTAATGTATATCAGTCAGATTCAAGAAATATACAGTTATTTATGTTGATAATGATTCATACATTTAATGATTGATTAATATGTCTGCTGATGTGATGTCCATTGGTGTTTCTTCCTTACAGCCTTTTCCCGAGAAAGCTTTAATGACTTTGTGAGCCAGATCCAGGTTCCTAGCATTTGGATCGGAGTGCTTTCTCTGACTTGGGAAGTTGTAGCTGCCCTGCTTAAGTAAGACCTTTTTCCCATCTACCACTGTAAAGCTAATCATGGAGAATGCTGATCAGGTTGTAAGAACTTTACAGTAACTGCAGACTTCTCTGTGCTCCGTGACTCTGCTAGGTGCTTGTATGTACGAGGAATCCTGGGCAAGCTGTGGGCGCTCCTCCAGTGGGCCACGTTCACTGCTGCCACTGTGGGGGTTTTCACCCTCAGCCTTGTAAGTAAGGATTCAGAAGTATTAGTCATTCTAAAAGACGTTTTATAAGTTCTGTTTTATTACCTCTATACATTTTGCATAGCATTTGCATAGGAGCTCTGCATTTTAACACTGGTAGTGTGCTGCTATGAGTTATCACTCAGAAATACACAAAAAGGGTACTCTTCTTTTTCCACAATAGAAATAATAAAAGAATTAATGAGAATATAAATCTGGAATAATTTTCAGTTTTTTTTTTTTTTTTTTTTCTTTTTTTTTTTTTTAAATAATATAATACATTCTGACATTGACTGATTCCCTGGAAGTCCTGCTCCCTTCCCCCATTTCACATTAGTAATCTCCCATCACAACTCGATTTTAGATAGATGGATAGATGGATCGATAGATGGATTGAATGCTTGATTGATTGATTTGATTGATTGATTAATTTACTGATCTCTGAGGGAAATTGTTTGTCGCAGCAGACAATTACAGACATTACACATGACATTACAGACACCACATACTAACAAGACACACTTATCTGTAAGTCAGTATGTAAGGTAGAGGCATACATTGTCGTGTGGAATAAAGTGTCCGGGTAATAAACTGACAATGAGTTAATAAATAGAATAAAAACAGAACAGTAAGTGTAGACAATAACATTTCCCACTTGAGATTTGAGTTCTTTAACATGAAATAAAATCTATTAATGTATGTTTGACTCTAGACACATATATAGTTAACATTAGATAGCTATATTTATTATGGATGACACTGGAACCGTTTTGGCTGAAAACTAGAAACGTATGCATGCGAACTTTCTTATTAATTGCTGTAAATAACATCTTTTTCCTTGAATACAAAGAAAGAAATTGTGCATGTACACATTTTTTATACTCTATATCTTAAGTAAAAGAGACAAGCAGCAGCTCTTTCCCCAAGTGCCTGGAGATTACCATAAAACCTTGTATATATGCGCACTTCAGGTTCTAACTTTTAATTTGTGAAAGGACTATATTGAAAATGTACAGGTGGTTTTTGCGCTGTTCTTCGTAAACATCCTTTAGGGGTCGTGTTTGGCCACAGAACACTCTTAGTTGCTTATTTTCGGTTAATGGACCCTTATTCACTGCTCAGATATCTGGTCAGAGGTGTGTTAATGTCATTCTAGTTTGTATGTTATGTCTCCTTCATCTTGCTTGTAGTGTTCAGTGACTGCAGAAATGCTGCATTCATATTCACTACTGCTCAAAAACAGGGCTGCAGTTAGTTAATAGGTGTTTATCTATCCTGTGTGTGTGTGTGTGTGTGTGTGTGTGTGTGTGTGTCAAGGTTCCGTACACTGCCCTGGCAGGAATGTCCAGCAGTAAAATTTTACCCGAGGTGAGGGAGGCCTATGAAGCTGTGGAGAAGTTTCACCTCGTCAGTTCATATGGCATTCAGCACAGAATGATTCCTCCTGCAGGACGGCCTGAGATCGTCATTGAAGGCAGCATGGATAAGAAAACATGGACGGTAAGAGTCTTTTTAGATTGCACATGGCTTCCACTTATTAGTAGAAGAGCAAAAAGCCTGTTGTGCTTTTGCCTTTTAGGGTTTAGAGGAATTTTAAATATGCATGAGCACATCTGTAACACAGCTGATTGTACATTTTGATATAAATGAACATGTTGATGGCATTACGATGGTAGAAATACCTCAGACAAATTAAAGTGTGTAAACAGAGACTTAATTCTTGACCTGAGACTTGTTAGATACTTCAGGCTGAAAGAGTTAGACTTGCCTATACTTGTAAAGTGAATGACTTCTTTGCAATGTTGTATTTACACCTTTCCATCAATCTGAGTGATGTGAGATCATTCATCAGCTAACTTCCTCCCAAATGTTGAAAATGGAAATAAGTTTGTAAGTCTAATTAATATATCAGCTAGATCATTACATTTCAACATACTTGGCTACTGCTACCTTTCTGCTGGATTTCATTCTTTTGGTTTATTCCCAGTAGAGAGCGTAGTCATGGAATTACGGTCTGTTCTGTCTCTTTCTTAATACACACTCTTAAATCTGTCTGTGTGTGTCTTCCAGGAGCTGAGCTTCATGTATAAGCCCGGCAGTATGAGTGGATTTCCTGCAGTTCTCGGGCCTCATGAGCCGCGGTTGGACTGGCTGCTGTGGGAAGCTGCTCGAGCAAAACATGACCAGAGCCCCTGGTTTGCAGGCCTGATCCAGCGCCTGCTGGAGGGCAAACAGGACGGTGAGTTAACATGGACGCTACAACATGCTCTAAATGTCAGAGCTCATTATCAAACAGTTATCACAGACTACTGCAGTTTAGTTTGTTTATATTTCTAAAACAGCATTATATCATTCCTATACAATATACTACATTCCTATATACATACATGTATAAGTAGGGAATAAAACACTAGGGGGGAATGCTGTTAATGAAAAATAATCAATGTAGAAGTGGTGTGATGCGGCCCAGTTCAAAGCGGAGTTGCTGGTTTTACCTCAGAGTTGATTATTTTCCAGTAATGGTGTCTATAATCGCTCAGAGAGAGTTTAGAGTCTGATGTATTCACACATTCAGCAAGACAGAAAGCACAATGTTTACAGGCTGATTTGTCATAAACCAGTGAAAGTGTTTTTGAGTTTTCTCTGAGTGTGTGTGTGTGTGTGTGTGTGTGTGTGTGTTTACTCTGCTGTAGTGCTGAGTCTGCTGCAGGTGGATGAAGCTCAGTATCCTTTTAGCTCCAAACCACCAGCCTTCATCAGGGCTAAAGTCTACCACTACCATTTCACCCACGCCCCTGAAGACGGGTGAGCTGAGCACTGCGTTCACACCATCACAGTCAGGCTTCATGTTTACATACACAGTGGTTACTTTTTCACAGTATGGTGGCACAGAGTGTAGCATTGCTTCCTCACAGCTCCAGGGTCTCCAGTTTGATCCTAACAACACACACAGGAAACTCACTTCATATCACTGGAAGCCACTCCTAATCTGTTTTGATTGTTAACTTTTTTTTTTCTTCCATTAGTCCTATTTTGTGTTGCACTCACAGACATCCGTTATTGTATTGTGTGGCAGGACGGAAGCACTGGCGTGGTGGAAACGGCAGTATGTGACTGAATTCTTTCCCACAGTGCACTTGGGTGACCCTGCACTTGACGAGTTGCTGAGTGAAGCTGGACTTAAGGTAATGCAGGCATCCTAATCTTAATGAGTTTCCTAAGTTTTTAATATGTAAGAATAACACACTTGGGGGTGTGATGGAGGACAATAATCAAAAATATGGAGGTGTGATGCAACATGACCTGAAGTGGAGTTACTTTTACCACCCTGAAGTTCATTATTTTCTAGTTACCTCACTCTATTAACAATTACACATGTTGTTCAATCTGTTTATGTGGATCATCCACCAAGTCCCTAAGTTGTTTCTGTAGAAACGATAATACTACTACATTATAAGCTGTAGAAATTTCACACCTTCTGTCCCATCTTAATTGAGAATTGTGGAATACATACAAACAATGTTACAGCTTTAGCTATCTTATTGTATGCTGTTACTATGATATCAGTTGTTTTACTATCTCATTGTATTATTGGTAAAGTAATGTTATTAATGTTGGACATGGTGTATATGTGTGTGTGTGTGTGTGTGTGTGTGTGTGTGTGCATGCATGTGTGTTCAGGAGGAGTTCCTAGTCCAGCCTGTTTCAGACACCCCCCTATCACAGGCTCTGAGTGTGGTCCAAGGCCAGGCGAAGGGTCTTTCTGGACACGTTCTGACTTCAAGCCTGTTCGCCAGCGTGGCCTCCATCCTCCTCATCAAAGCCCTGTTCTCTCGGACCAGGAGCACTAAAAGCACAAAACCCAGACCTGCTGCGTCTGAACAAAAGAGTAAGAAATCCAGAGACCACACTGAACCCTCTGAGAAAAGCCGCAGTGCCTCCAGCCGAGGAGGCAAGAAGGAGAACTCGGAAGAGAGGAAGCTGGACTCTGATAAAAGCCCACGCAAGAGGAAGTGAGCGCCGGAACGCCATATCCGGCAAAAATGGAGGATTTATTCTCAGGTGTATGCTGACTACGCAATTACCGTCCAATTCTATACATTAAATTATTTTTCTAAACCCCCTCTCTGATTAGCAAAATGTTATTTGGTCTAATAAGCTCAGATTGCAGCTTTATATCATGTACTCTGTAACAGAACCACTGTATGCACCAGGGCTTTGAATGATCATGCGTCTTCTTTGGACAATGTGTGATGTGTTTATTTTTTTCTGTAAGGGCTCAAAACATTAGCACTTTCCCTGGTAACTCTGTTTGTCATAAATTCAGAATTGGTTTGAAATCTTTGGAGTTGTTAATATTTTTATAGGATCTTTTCAAGAGCAATCTGCACATCGTCTCGTTTAATCACGTTCACCTAAAGAAATAATGTCGAGATGTGTATTTTTGTCCCATGGTCTAAACTTCTGATAATTATTAAAAGTGTGATGTTTCATAGTTGAGTGTTGTGGCTTTTTTTTTTTGTTGTTTTTTTTTTTGTCTCGCCTCAATGAATTCACTATTTTCTGCTTTATTCCAATATCCGAATTTTCCACATAACACCTTGATTGGTTAGAAGGTGTTGATTAATTTTCTATAACAGTAGCTCTAACAGTAGTTCTGGCTATAACTAACTCAAATCACGGGTTCATATTAATGTACCTGCTCTAATACATTATCATTTGTGTAGTAACATCTGATCGATAGGGACTGTTTAACAATAAATTGACAGTTTAATAATAAATTGAACAAATGTAATGTAATTTAACAAAGAAAAATTAATCATTTTGATGAAGTTTTCTGTAAGGAGGCTTTTAACATGTAAGGAAGGAGTCTCCAGTGTCAGCTCTTTATAACAGTCAGTAGGTTTTCCACCACAGGAAAGTCTTCAGGAAGGCTTTGCACTTTCTGGTTTCTCTGTAACATGACAACCGTTTTGTTTTGTTTTTTTGTTTTTTTCGAGGATGTTCCCCAACATTAAATGCAACTATAAATGGATAAAAGTCCATGTCATTAAGTAATAAATGAGAAAGTGTAATCCTTGATATATTACTGTGCTATAAGAGGAGTAAAACACTTCAGTGCTGTCACTTGAAAATAATCCGCTTCAGGGTGGCACGTATAACTTCATAATGCCACCACATCATTGATTATTTTCTTATAACAGTACACCTCCAGGTGTTTTTCTTCCTTACATGTTCATGTGATTTATTGCTCTTTCTCAGATATTTAATTTTACAGACATCTCACAGCAGTAAAAATTAAACATTGCTCTTAATCGCCACATGATGGCAGTGTAACATTATGAGACTAGAAGGCTATGGCAGGTTTTTTTTTTTTTTTTTTTTTTTTTTTTGGTCAAGAGTCTAAAATATGCAGACCCAAAAACTTTTAATAATATTTATTTATGCTACACTGTACGACCAAATGTTTGTGGAAACGTGATCATCCAAACCGATATGTGCTTTTCAAACATCCCATTCCAGAGTGAATTCCCCTTTTGCTGTTATAATAACCTCCACTCTTCTGGGAAGGCTTTCCACTAGATTCAACCGTAAGAGCATTAGTGAGATCAGGCACTCATGTTGCACTCATCCCAGAGATGTTCAGTGGGGTTGACGACATGCGAGTTCTTCTAATCGGCTGGTAAACCATGTCTTCATGCAGCTCGCTTTGTGCACGGGGACATTGTCATGCTGGGACAGGTTTGGGTCTCTTAGTACCAGTGAAGAGAAAAATGTAATATCCTACAGCATACAAAGACGTTCTATACAGTTACAGTATGTGCTTCCGACTTTGTGGCAACAGTTTGGAGAAGGCTCACATATGGGTGTGATAGTCAGGTGTCCACAAACCTTTGGCCATATAATGTACTGTATATGCAAAAACATTAATTAGACTGGCTTTTAAATCAAGTGACTGGGCTAATAGTTTATTTTTAATCCTTCTTTTCTAAAAAATGTAAAATGTATGTAGCCCTACTATACAGATGAATAGAATGTTACTAATGTTACTAATAAAATGTTCTCATTTCTCCCATTAGAGGTTAATGATCCTGCTAATGAGAACAGTGGTGTTCCCTGGATCTCTGCTTCATGCTGGATATAGCCCCGAATAGACACTCTCACCATTTTCCTGCATTCTGTTCTTTGTGTGTGTGTGTGTGTGTGTGTGTTTTGTGCCTTGATTTTTTGTTTCTAATAACAGAATTAAGAAAGCTTAGAAAAGTTTGTAATCGGTGTTCTGAAGCAGTTTATAAGATGGCGGCATCTAGTGTTCAAAGAAAGCTCTTTTTTTTAACTTCCTAATAAGAAGCTGCGTTTAATCAGATTTCAAAAAATGTATAAAAACCCATAAAAAGCTGTAGACGTCATCCACCTGGCTTGTGGCTAATTTAAAAAGAACCAGAAATAGCTTACTAATACTTCTGCATTCAGTGGTGATGGCTAACATCTGGAGCTCTGCTACATACAGCTGTGCTTCAATATTTACATCCTCTTTCTGGGTTTTTGTTTACAGTGGCTTTAAACTACTGTGGAAGCCAGTTTTCGGTGTTTCGTCATTACCCCTGTGTGCTGGTAAACCAGTAAACAAAGATTTTGTTCATTTTCTACAGAATAATAAGGTTCTTTCAAAGCAGGGATGTGATCGCTTCAATTCAGGCTTCACATCACATCTCTGAGAGGTCTATTATGCAATTCATGCACATTTAATGAGTCATATGTAAGGAATAAAACCCTTGTGAGCATGCTGTTACAGGAAAATAATCAACAATGGGGCGGTGTGATGGAGCCTGACACGAAGCAGAGTTCCTGTTACCTCCGTAAAGTGGATTATTTTCCAATAACAGCACGTGCTGAAGTGTTTCTTTCCTCTTGTACTACAGCAATTTTCCAATGATTACACCTTTTTATTTATTTCTGAACAACATGTCATACATTTTATTCAATTGTAGTTATATTTAATGTTGTGGAACCTCTGCGAGACTAGTTAGTTCCTGTTATCACTTACTTTATGGCAGTTGTAAACAGTCGCTCCTCACCAACCTCTCTTTCCTTCTCTCTTTAAGTTAATTAGACAAAAAAAAAGTTTGTCATGTTACCAAGAACCCAGAAGGCACAAAGTCCTGTGTCAGTTACTGACAGTTACAAAGCACTGACACTGGAGACTCATTCCATACTTATTAAATAAATGTCTCCTTACAGAAAACTTCACCATATCAATGATTATACATTATTAACATTATTGATATCAAGACAGAGAGAGAGAGAGAGAGAGAGAAGCTGGTGAACGACTGGTCTTGTGGAGGTTTCACAATTTATTATAGCTATTAAAAGTAACTATAAAATGTATCTATAAAGGATTAAAATATTCAATCTTTAATTAATAAAAATACAATCATTGGCAAATCAGTGTGGTATAAGAGGAATTAATCAGTTTCAGGTCAAAATAATCAACTTCAGAGCAGTAACAGTAAGTCCACTGTGCGTCAGCTGCATCACAACACCATGAAACTAATTATTTTCCCACAAATGTTTCATTACTTACATAGGAAAATGGCATGATTAGAGCAAGAGTGCTCAGACTGGTTAGGCTGTTTGGGCTATAATTTTAGGTTTGAGTACAGACAAAATGGACAAGTCAGGTCATGCTAGTAAAGAAAAAAGTGTTTAAACTCAAACGCCAGATTAGTTTCAGAGAGCTGCTTTATTTTGGTTCCTATCATTCATTCATCTTGAGTGCTTTATCCTGGTCAGGGTGGCAGTGGATCCAGAGTTTATCCGGGGAACACTGGGAGCGAGGTGGCAGTGGAATCAGAGTTTATCCGGGTAACACTTGGAGCGAGGTGGCAGTGGATCCAGAGTTTATCCCTGGAACACTGGGAGCGAGGTGGCACTCGATCCAGAGTTTATCCCTGGAACATTGGGAGTGAGGTGGCAGTGGATCCAGAGTTTATCCCAGGAATACTGGGAGCGAGGTGGCAGTGGATCCAGAGTTTATCCCGGGAACACTTGGAGTGAGGTGGCAGTGGATTCAGTGTTTATCCCGGGAATACTGGGAGCGTGGTGGCACTCGATCCAGAGTTTATCTGGGGAACACTGGGAGCAAGGTGGCAGTGGATCCAGAGTTTATCCCGGGAACACTGGGAGCGAGGTGGCACTCGATCCAGAGTTTATCCCGGGAACACTTGGAGCGAGGTGGCAGTGGATTCAGTGTTTATCCCGGGAACACTGGGAGTGAGAGTGAGGTGGGAATACACCCTGGATGGGACACCAGTCCTTCACAGGGCATGTTGTCATCATGAGTAAGTTATTGTTCTATTATGACCAGTTTGGGGTGGAAATTGCTGGTTAGTTCATTTCCATCACCTGCAGACTGACATTTCACTGAGTCACTCAAACGCACTTTCACTGGAAGTTTCGCTCAAAGGCAAGCAGCTGACCCGAGTGCGTGCCAAGGCTCCGTCCCAAACCGCTTATTACCCCCACTGCATGTCATATTTTATATCATATCATATTCAGACGTATCATTTGAAGATTGCAGAATCCATATAAGTGGGAGGACACGACGACGCGCGCGCTCGAACCCGTGCTCACGCTGTAAACTGCGGCGGCGTGTCGCGTTGGTTACCGTGTAGTGTGTGGAATGTGGTTTTGGATGCAGCCCAAGCACCCTCTTCCCCTCAGGGTTGCGTAGTGTGTGTGCGTGAACGTGTGTGTGTGTGTTAGAAATCTCTCCAAACTCCAGGACGCACGCTGCGCACTGTGACGCGCGCGCGCCCACACACACACACACACACATACATACACATATACACACACACACACACACATACGCAAACATACAGGCGTGCGCGCGCGCTCCTTTTCCGGCCCGATTTCGGATCACTGATGTGTGCACGTGCAAGTGGAATCATGCCTACATACCGCTGTCGGAGGAAACGGAGAAAATAGAAGATCCGCCGAGTTTTGCAGGAAGTCTCATGGTCCACATGAAGGAGGTTAAGGTAAGAAGCGCGGCCAGAAGCGCGCACTTTCACTTCACACGCTTTTTTAACTCCAGCGTAATGAGGAACGCCGTCTGTGCGCGTGTGTATCCTCGTGCATGCACCGGGCTGTTCTTACTCCTTAAATCTGCAGTGTGAGCGATCAGACACTTGGAGCTCATCAGGAGTCTGATCACTTTCTTATCACTTTGTCGCAGATCGGAGGGTGCGCATGTGTGTTGGTGTTGTTATTTTCCGGGCTTGTCGCCTGCTCTGGTGTGTTTGGAAGCCCTTTGACTGACGATGTGGCCACACTAGACACACTGGTGAGACTCATTACATGCACACAGCTTTCACTGATTGTATTTTCTGTTGATTTAGGATGCACTCTCAGAAAATGGGCACCAAACTGTACATCTCCTTATAGCTGGGGTGGTACCTTCCTTTATTTAGTATATCTTTTACCTGCAAAGGTGCATATAGTCTCCTTTTAAACACTCCATTTATGGACCTTAAATGATTACACTATATCCACATTTCCAGTGAAATATAACATTAAAGATATAGAAGCACTAGGACAGGTTTTTTTCTGACAGTCTGTGCAGAGTAGTTTCTATCTTATCTAAGCTTTCTTGCAATTAATAAACAACATCTCCAACATGTACATTTCTGAAAGGTGTTGACTATCTACATGTGACAATCAAAATTCTATCATATTCCAAACAAGCATAGCTTACCCTTTTTTTTTTTTTTTTTTTTTTTTTTTAACCAGAAAACTGACTGAAAGCAATTTTTTTTCCACTAATTTGCAACAACATGTTTTCCTCAGTTTGGGCCTTTCCGTTCATCTTCACGTTTAAACATGTTATTTATTTGTAGCATGCTTACTCGTAGGATTAATAAATCAAATTCCAATAACAGAACATGAAGAGCTTCAAATTCATCATCAATAATATTCTAATACATATTCTGATATTGTATAAACACAGAGGACTACTAAAGCTGATTACGTATTCAGATGTTGACCGAAGTAACATTCTGTAATTAATTTCTAACCTCAATAGCAACATTAACAGGGTTTAGAAAATCTCTAGTATTTTCCAAATTCATACCCGATCTTTTAAAAAAGAATATATAATATAAAGTAATAATAACAGAAGAAAACCACCATGAAAAGTTATTTTTTATAATTAATCTCTCAGTAGCAGCATAACACAGGATTATACTGAATAATTATATTTTAATATATATTTATATTATAATATATAATATAATTATAATAATTATATAGAATAGAAATCTGTCTATGCTCTCTCTCTCTCTCTCTCTCTCTCTCTCTCTCTCTCTCTCTCTCGCCATTCTACTTTGCAGTAAATATATCATGAGTAGGGTTGGGTTATAAGACTGAATGAGTAGATTAGATTAGAGTATTTTAGTTCATTGAAAAACCCTTTTAAGGTTGTCTCATTGAACCTTAACAATATATACAGATGACTTTAACCTAACTTTATGCTTATTTTGTAGCAGTAGTATGTATATTTATGTATATTTGCATCATAAATGTGTATAATAAATTATTCATGACCATTTTATAACCTTATAAAAAAACTAGCGATAAATCATAGATCATTTTTCCTACCTCAAACCTTTTGGGATCAACATCCTGCTTGATGATGACCACACCCCCTTATATGATGTTACATGAATCAAATGAAGTCATGTTGTTTCAATCAAGCAGTTTCGATGCAAGGGCTCAGTAACAAAAGATCTGACTTTCACTGCCTTACCTGATGTCCCGTTATACCTATATTCACTCTACTTCATCTCTTTAAATATTGTTTGCTTTGCAACTGAGCGTTTTCATTTTCAAAATGTTGTATTTTTTTAATAAATGCCCTGTTTTACAGAGAGAAAACATTCCCAAGGATTACAAAATTCGTGTTCGTTACATTTCCAAAAACGTGGTAAGTCTGACCAATACACAGACATCTGATCGACTGACTCAAAATGATTCAGCATGAATGAAAGTAAATATATTTGATAACCACAATTTATAGTCAACTCCAAACTGTTTGGCAGCCTTCAAAAAAAAAAAAAGCAAAAATGAATACCACATGCAAAGAGGGCTATTTTGAGCGTAAACATACAAGGACACGGCAGACACTGTTTTTGTCCAAACAAAAAGTTCTCTTACACGTGGCACTCCCACAATACATATAATCTGCTTTTTCACCAAACATGATTTTGGCCTTATCTCACTATAACACCTGATCCTGACTGTAGTTTGTATAGGTCTTTGTGAAGTCCAGGTGCTGCATTTTGTGGGTTTCTTTCAGGAGGAGTTTCTTTCTTGCAACTCTTACAAAAAGCTTCTTTTGTGGAGGTAGTGTCTAATAATTTTAAGGCAAGACACTGCAGGTAGAAATGATTATTTTGGTCACATCAATCATTTTCCTCATTTTTGGATATCTATAGCATGCCTTCTCTTGCACTATAGTGAAAACAGTCAAAACTTAAAAGACATATTAAGGTTTGTTTCAGCATTTTTGTCCACTTGTGATGACTGCATTATCTGAATTGTATTGAAGCCCATTACATGATGACATCATGTCATAAGGCACTGAAACGCTTGTTCCCTGCGATGTATGTCATTATTAAGTGCATGTCAATTTTCTTTTTAAACCACACTTTCAAATGAAATCACATTGTATTTTTAAAACTGCACCGTTGTATCTGAGTTTCTAGATGGCCTACATTTACACTGCTATTTCCTAATTAGAAGTTTATTACTAAGGATTTTCCCAAAACGTTGTTCAGTGTTGCACTGATGTCAGATTTGATATTGAAAACTGACATATTTTTTTAATAACAGTGCATGGCATTTTAAAAAAATAAACATTTGATTTTTTAGCAAACATTTCTGTAAAAACTTTTATAGGGAAGAGTTTCTTCACTGTAAAATTATAATTTTAATTCTAACATTATCCAAAGATGTGATTTGCGGTTTTATTAAGCATGCATATTTAGAAATGAAATTTGCCTCAGCTGGCAGAGATTAATTGTGATACCTGTATTTTTTTTTTTTTAAATACCCTGTTCACCTGTAGTGCCTTGACAACCTGACAAGCAATTCCAAACTGAACCAAACTGCAATTCCAAAACTGTGAAATTTCTCTTAACTGTGCTGATACATTTTTTTCCCAACTTATCCAAAAAAAAAAATAAAAAAATTATAATTGCTCTGATTGAACTTGTATTTCAGTTATTTGTATATTACTTTTGGCCGTTACGAGACCCATGCACGTGTCAACAACCATCTGTTTTGGGTTTAAAGGTCTTTGGATTTTCCCATGATAATGGATGACAAAGGGATTTATCATGGAATTTTACAGCTGCTCTGATTCAGGAATGAGTCATTTCTATGTAATTCCACACAGCCCCTTAACTTCTTTCACTAGTTTGTAGACAGAAAGCTTAACTACCAGTTATTGTGTGGTCAATTTTAGAGAATAATACTGATTAACTTATATAAAATAAAATAATAGTGATATACATGCATAAGGATGACGAGACATCACGTCTTCTGGCTTTCAGAAATTTCTGAGCGTAACTAGTAATTATGTTTTTATAAGTCAGAAGCTCATAATTACCATAATTCTGACATGACTTGAATGCAGTGTTATACCCCAAGGAAACAGGATATGGCTAAATGCAACTGTAGATTTACTGGATTTGTTTTTCATGTGGTGGTTTTAGATAGATTTGTTTGCATTTATATCAAATGTTCTTTGAGGGTGCAAATAATTTGACAACATCTTTTTGAGAGAAAATACTAATATTAAAAAAAAAAGTTCTTATAAGGATGAGTTTATTTAGAGGAAAGCTAAGTAAGGATTTGGAAAAACTGAATCGTTGTATGTAATGTATATTTTATATATTTATATTACTATTGCCATTTCTATTGAAGGGTGCCAATAATTTTGGAAGTGACTGTAAATGCCTGTTTTATGCATGACAGCCACCTTTCTCTGTACTGTAAGTACTCTCCTTTTCTGCTGTTTCAGGGAGGGACGTGCTGGGTTCACCTGAACCTGTATCCAGCAGAGAGCAGTTTGAAAAACCTAGCCCTGAAGTTTGGCAACCTTTCAGCCAACAGAGAAAATATTACTATCTTCATCACCATGCTGCAAGGACTCCGCTTCACCATCGATAACGACGAGCTGGTAAATTACACCGCTGTTTATGAATAATACACAAAGTCGTAGCTTATTTATATTAAACTTACTAAAGCTGGGTTTACACTGTAGGATTGTTTCCTCGTATTTTGCTACTGGATGAAAATACTATATCGTAAAATGCATAATGTGACATGCTTGCATGCTTGCTAATGCCGTTATGACCAAAGACAGTCTATGACAACGTTCTGGCAGTGTCTGAAATTTTTTTTGTATTAAAATGTCATCTAAAAGCCACCATAGAATTACGCAAAACTCACAGGACAGCTACAAAATACGCTAGCGTCAATGGCAAACGTAAGTGAAACATGCTAATGGACATAAAAATATAATTATTAAGCAGTAACGCAAGCAGAACATAGTCATTTTCTCTTAAACACAGGTCTATCGTTAGAGGATCTTCATCGTATAATCTCACATGGAGTTATCACAGGTTATCGCACAGTCTGCTATGGAAACGGTTTTATTGAGATTATTTCATACATTGTGGCAAGCAATAATCTTAAAAGACTGCTGAAATCGCACAGTGTATAACTGGCTTTAGACAAAACATATGATGTTGTGTCTGTCCCAGGAGTCAACAATGCAGGCCTTTAAGTGTCATTATCGGAGTGCACGATGGTCCACCAGACGCTACTTCGACCACGTCAAAGAGGTTCTTGTAACATTTGCCTCGACACCCCGCCAGTTTTACTGTACTCCTCCTCCATGTCCCACCCCTACTGCACCTCCAGTTATGTCAGGTGAACTGCACACACACACACACACACACACACACACACACACACACAACACGTACAATCCAACTTCATTGAAAACATGCCCAGTCATAAACAGTAGCTTGTGTGAAAGTGATATGATGTCACTGATAAAAGATATTAAACTTCATGCCCATACATGACCGCAGAGTGACTATGCTGTTGTCTTCACAGATCGGCGTGTGATTGACAGAGCGATCCCTGGTGTTCTAGCATTAGTCATCATTCCCTGTCTTGCTGCACTTGCACTCATTCTCAGAGCAGTTAAGTCTCTCTTTCATTCTCTTTAATTAACGCAGTAGCCTACAGAAGTAAGTTGGTATTTCGTGCAAAAAAAAGAAATCCTGTCCACGCAAACAACGTTTTTTTTTTTAAAGCTCAGTCTTACTGTAGCCTGTATGTGCAAAAAGCATTAACTAACCAAAAATGCTACAGGAAATCTGAAAACACCAAACCTAAACCCAAATCGCAATATCAAATTCAGAAACACATCACCGAAACGGTAGGTGCTTTTTGAACGTCACAAGAAAAAGAATTGTTCAGTTTGCTAGGGAAAAGAATTTACTCCAAATTTACTTACAGTTCTGTGCAAAAGTCTTAGGCACGTGCAAAGAAATGCTGTAGAGCAAAGATGAACTAAATGTTTCTACATTTAAAAAAATACTATAAAGAGCAGTAAACAGTAATAAATGAAACAAATTCAATATTTGGTGTGATGATCCTTCACTTTAAAAAAAAAATAGCAGTCTCAGGTACAATTTGTGCAGTTTTGTAAGGAAATGAGCTGTAAGTGTTACTGAGCATCTTGCAGAAGCAGCTACAGTTCTTCTGGAGACTTTGACTGTCACACTTGCTTCTTATTTTTGCAGCAAAACCCAGCAGCCTTCATTATGTTTTTTTGTCTGAAAAGTGTCTCTTATGTAATATACTGCTTTCTTTACTGACATACAAACATTTTTCTGTAACATTTAATTTTGTGCTGGAAAACTAATGTTTGGAATCTAAAATGTTTTTGTACTGAATCAATAATGTAGAAGTCAGAAAATAAAAATCTATAACAAAGTTTGTACTAAAAAAAATAGGGTGCCTAAGACTTTTGCACAGTTCTGTATGTTGTATTGAGAAGTAAGTCTTTATTTATGAATAACCTGGCATCCTTTAGGTGGATTTTCAGCATCACATACCCATATTTATATGTGCAAAATAGTCTGCATATCTAAAATTCCCTCAAATGACCTCTTACTGTAAACATCCTCCAGCTCTCTGCTTTCTGCAGTCTGTCAGACTGACGCACACTGTAGCCAATCAGCAACGAGCATGTGATGTTCAATAAAGACCACCCCTTTCCATTTTGAGTTAATGCTGATGTGGTTCTGAATTTGCTGTTTTTTTGTTTTTGGTTTTGTTGTTGCTGTGCGTTCTCTCTTTTGTTATTGCATTTGTGATTATTCTGTTGTGTTTTGGTTTGTTAATGTGTTTTGCACATGTGGGTCATTGTACCGTTCATGTAAGAAGAGAAAAACAATTTGAAAATGCAGACCATGTTTAGTCTTCTATAAATAATTAAATTTATTATTAATAATATTTGCAATAAACAGTTCTTCTGCTACGCCACTGTCTGATAGCAGTAAGCATTGGCTGCTAAGCAACATAACAGACAAAGATTGTGGTTCTGTGGACAGAACAATGGCTGTAGTGTAATGGTTGTATTGTGTAATTGGTATTTATTATGTTTTCAATCCTGGTGTATTAGTACAGAATTCAGTTATTGTGATGAGGCTGCGTATATCAAGGAGCTTGCAAAGGCTTCGAATGTGGCTCAGCCAATCAGATTTTAGAACTGAATATATCTATTTTATAAACATATTTTTAAAATTTCTCCAGGGTGTTTTGTAAAGCTTCTTTTTTCAGTGACCCAAAATGCTGCTTTCACGTGGACAGGAAGCCAAAATGCAGAGGGAAAAAAAAACAAAACAAACATTTTAAACAAAACGTGTATACTTTTGGAATGGGGCTTTAGCTTTCTCAATCTTGTAGGTGCTTCGTCGAAAACTGTGCTGTGCAGAAAGGAGACGTGAACAGACCAATGACATGGAGCCACAAAGTGACCCTGAAGCCAGTATAGATGCGTCACACAATGGCAGTGAATCATCCTTCTTAAATAACCAATGCAGGTACGAGGGCTTCATTTTAGACCACTGCAATACCACACTACAGAAGTTGCTGCTTTCAGTAATGACAAACCCACTGTTTGTTTTTGTTTTGTAAGCAAGAGCTGAGACAAAAGCCTCACTTTGTTCCGTGTTAACTTTCCCTCAGGGTGCAGCAGGTTGAGGACACAGGAGTTTAATCCAGCGCACCTAAAGTATTTGACGGAATTCTTTGGATATATGAAGTACATAATGAAGGGCGTTGAACAGAATCCCAGGATTGACTGTTCTTACCAACCCTCTTTGTTGGCTTAAAGGTTATACACTAAACAGTTAGCTATGTGTTTGATGAATACCCAACAAATGACCTCACTTGCAAGAATCCTAACATCTTCCGCCCCCAGCATCGGACTCTCCAGCTGCCCAATAGATAGAAAATCAATGTGCTTCTGCTGGATTGCACAAACAAGAAGCAATCTTGAAAAGCGCCTGGTGGAACGCTTTGGTGATTTAGTGGTTTGGCCGGAACAGGAAGCACAGCTCTTTTGAAGAAACGGTCACAGCAGAGGCGTAACCGCTGCAATGCCTGCGGCAGGTCCATCTCTTTGAGGCTGACTGCTGGTGCTGCAGGCCTCATTTTGGAGGACAAATGGCTTTTTTGTACTGTATTGCCAAGGCTTCCTCCATGTTGCAGCGTAGCACTGCGGCAGAACAGTGGGCGTACTTGTCCTGGCGGTATGCACAGTTGGGAGCACTGGATGGCGGATGAAAGCTCTGTTGCAGATTGCAGTTCATTCATCGCATTTTAGGATTTCTGTGAGGACAGGGCCAGTGTCACCAAATGTGGGCGTGAGAGGTACAGCGGTGATGGCGGTTGCATTGTTTATTACAGGAGTGTGTTTGTTTGTGTGGGAAGCGTGGTAAGAGGCATCACACTCATGTTATTAAAGCCAAGGTCATCTTGTATGCGGGATGTATTGTTTCTGGTGGTCATATTGAAATTCAGCAATTGTATGAACTAGCCCACTCCAAAAGTACGTTCTTTTCAAACAAAGCCAAAAAAAAAACAAAGCCAGCCCACTCTTACCACTTAATCTGGCGCTAAAATTCCTGTGGTATGGCAGTGATCCAAACACATCCAAATCTGGCGGCCAGAACACAACGACAGCTCCACGTTGATTAGAATGTATGCTTACAGCCTGGCTACGTTTGACTCAAAATTGAAGAAAAAAAAAAGCAGTACAAGTATTAATTTAGGCCATTTTTGGATTAGATTCCAAATGACATGAAAAAAGAAAACCTTATGGGTGCTTATCATTGGTCAACTTTTTGTCCACAATACATTTGCCATTGCTGTAACTGGTTCTGATGTGCTTAAACTTCAGCAAATCAACACAAATAGCAAGGGGAAGTGTTGATAAAGCAGCTTGGTGGCTGCACAATATATCACAAGCAAAATCCACTTGAAGTTGGCTTTATAGTGTTTGATTTTTGGCCTGATTTTTTTTTCCTGTTGCTGACAAAAATCACACATCATAAAAGGATTCTTTGGTCATGAATTAAGATTGGTGGTCATAGAATGCGTAATGGGACATGCTCTCCAGAGGCTGATTTAGTGCCATTGCGATAGTATCTGAAAATTTTGAATAAAATCTCAGAGTGTAAGTGCTGCTATGATACTTGTGTAAAAGCCATCAATAGGAGGACGGCACAGGATTACGCAAAACTCACGGTACAGCAATGGCAAAATGTAAAAAAAAAACAACATGCTAATGGACAGAAATTAAAATCCTTATTACCTCATGCTCATGTTGAAGAATGTTTCTGTTTATGCGAGCCCGTTTTCTGCACGAGCCAAGATTAATGACGTAAGCATCGATGTGGGCTCGTAGAGTAATTTCCTTTAGAAGGGATCTTTGTCGTATAATCTGATTTGTACTGGGATCATCTTATACAGCGTGACAAATAATAATCTTAAAAGACCGCTGTGCTTGCACAGAGTAAAAAGTCCTAACTCTGTCACTAATAAACACACTTATCTCTACAGCAGGAGGAGAAAGAGCTGACTGTTTTCATGACAATAAGCAGAGAGTCAGAGTGCATGAGAATTGAGGCCACATGATGGATCTGAGTCACATCCCATAATTCGATTCTCACTTTGTGTGTCTGTTTCACTTGGCTTCTAAACATGGGTTTATCCATGCAGCTGCCCCGGACTACGGCTTACAGTAGACACAGTACGTCTGGGCTGAAGTGAATAACACAGGACTCTCTATTGAAAATACTTCCTAGCCCAGATTGATGAACTGTACACTGTAGAGGAAGCGGTATTAAATGTCCATCATCTTTTCAAACATTGTGCTGAGCAATTTTCTCTCTGACTCAGTTTGAGTGCCAGTAGTAGAAAGGGCAATTTTCTGCCCATTCAGGTTTAGGTGGAGGAAGTCTGAAGCTCTTTTGTCCCCCAGAACTCATCAACTCTTTCTCTCTCAAATTAACAATGCGACTGCTGTCCACTATTGTCATAAAGCGTGACCTCCGGCTTGCGATATATGAGGTCAGTAATGGCAGACTGGCTATCATCAACCGCGGAGGGGCTTTAACAAAGACGTCTCTCATGCGTGCACAGACACACCGCTTTTTATGGTGTTATTAGTCATACTCCGGTCTAAGCCCACTCTCTGCACACTAACTCAGATCTGAACAGCACAGCTACACACAAGACACACATATAGCCTGTGCACTCACAATCCAGACACCGCTGATCAACACCATATGATTCTAGCATCATCCAAGCAGTTCCTGAGTCAGACTGTAGCACAGAGTGGGGGAAAAACTCTGTGACTCACAAAAGTGTCTGTTTGATGTCACAACAAGATCAAAATATCATGTCAAAGTTGTAAGCGAGCCAAAGGGTACGTGGCATATGATGTTTTTTTGGGTATTTTTTGTGTAATTTATTTATTGGATACAATGACAGAAGTAAGAGTGATTCATATGGCTTATGCTATTTTCCAACTTAATACTCCACAAACAGTATTTATTTTCTTTATAATTTACTTGACCAGTAAAACTTGACAGTATTTATCCTGCTGATTTTCTCATATTTTGCAGTACATACATGTATAATGTACAGAGCTGGATTCATTCATCAGTAAGCTAACCAGTTTTATTTTTGAGCTGGAATTCAAAGTAATTGAAGTGAGCTAACATAAAATGGACCCAAGGTTAGTTTGCTATTCCACTAATTCATCTTTATATGCCTTACATGTCAATAAGGAAATGCTCTTATACTGTATGTTACAAACTTTTATAACATCATTATACAGTATTATCAATAAAATACCAAGTTGAAAAAAATGCATACTCTCCAACGTTATGAAAAATATCAGGACCTGATGGCTTATGAGGATGAGATCACAAAAACAAAGGTGTTGCAACTATCATTTATAAAATAAAGAATTCAATCACATAGAGTATACGGTCAACCCTAGAACTATTGGCACCCCTACTGAAAATAAGCAACATTTGAAATGAAATTTATAAAATGAATAGCAGTTACATTTAGAGCATTTAGTGGATGATCTTATCCACAGTGTCTTACAGAAGTGCAATTAAGATTGAAGTCTCAATCAAATAAGATGTTACATCTTGACACTAGTAGAAATACTCCATAGTCTAGGAATACCATAAGGCTAAAACCCTGTTACACAGAAGTTAATGTGAGAGTTTGTACAGCAAAGACAACTATGCATGTTTTTTAACCATATAATAAGTGCAATAGTATTTGCTCAAAGAGCTTGTATAGACTGAGAGCAATTGAAAAAAAAGTATTGTTAATGTTTATTTTAAATATTCTGTACTACTGTAAATGATGGTGATGTTTCTGTTGAGAAAAAAATACTTTTATTTAAGCAAGTTGTTCTTTTAAGAATTTATTTGTTAGCTTAAAAGTGTTTTCTCTAATTGTTTGAGTGCAATTTTTTTATTATTGTGTCATTTTTGCACTTTTAAAAGGTGCTAGTAATTTTGGAGTTGACTATGATTTTAATAATTAGTAATTCCTGTAGTCATCATGAACATAACCCTGATTATAATTGCCGTTATAGCTCTGTCTGTGGTACAGGTCACGGTCATATTGGTAATGTTGCTCTGGATACTGGTCATAACTTGCATCAGCATATTGTTGTTTATAACCATCGTCAAGTATCTGGTTATAGATCTGATGGTTGTGCTCAGGGCTACGATGGTGCTGATAAAGTTGGCTTTCGTACTGATCATAATGCGGTCCAGCGATGTCATACTCATCATTCTGTCTCTGGTCATATGTATGAATGTTGGGCTGATGTTGACGATCGTGATACGGGTAATAACTCTGTCCAGGATATTCTTGATTATAGGCATCGTGCAGCTGTTGGTCAGAAGTGTGTATGGAAGACTGGTAGTACTGCTGATCATTTTGGTGAGGGTCAGAACTTGATGCTGGGGTCTCTTCCATTGCATTGATAAGATTTTCAGATTGGTGAGCTTTACTCTTAGGGACAATGTTCCGGTAGATGAGAAATCCCAAAATAAACTGCAGGATCTGAACAAAAGCAGCAACAGCAAGAGGTTTATATCATATGGATAAGGCTCAAAAAAAAAATGTTTGCCTACATTTTCCTAGCATAGATACCTGAATGATTAGGAGTGCAAGGTCCATGCCTATTATCACAAGTACATTCTTTTCAAGCCAATCCTTTAGTTTCTCCTCACAGCCCTATGCCAGGAAACAACCACATTATTTCCAGTAGCATTAACTCAGTGTTATATATGTAAGGAATAAAACACTCGGGAGCATGCAGTTATAGGAAAACAATCAACAACAAGATCATGCGATTTGATGAGGAGAGAGATGAGGAGAAAAGTGAGTGAGCATACCGTTGTGTAGATATGAGTACCATTTCCAAACCGGTACATCTCATTGTCCAGGAATACGGGGCAGGTCCCATTGAAGCAAGAGCAGGGGTAAATGTAAGATGTGCTCTGGAGCTGAATAAATTTGTTTGTCTCCCAGTCGCTGGCGTTCTGTCTGCCGCAGCATTTTGCCTAGAGAAAAGCACACTCATTACAGAGCAAGTTCATAAAGATGATGGAAGCCAGCCATGCTTTTAATTACAGTTAAACTTATTTGGAGACATTTACAAACAGACTAAAATAATTATGTTTAATCATTAGGCTTCATTCAATAATGCATACAAAGTATAATCAGTACGTACAGACTGCTGCACACTGTCCAGAAGACTCCAGGTGGATTGTGTATCATTAACCCCATACATGCTGATGATGGCATCTACATTTTCAGTCAAAAACCTCCCAATCTGTTAAAGTGAAGAGTACTTTTTTGATTAACACTGGTTTACAAACATGTTCAAACAGCATTAGGCCTTAGTAAATAATTGGTCTTGTAGTGTCTAATAAGGAAGCATGATCAGAGAAATGTGCTCACATATTTTTTCATATTGTATTAAATCTGTCATAAGTCAAAAGTGTCTAATAAATAGTCCACTAGTTCTGATGTTTATCCCTCGCTTAGTAAGTACACTGCTATTCTCTGATAGTTCACTATTTGTTACAAGCCTAAAGTGGTCTGCTGAATGTTGAATATGAGTCTGGTTAAAATCTTACTTGGTTCCGTTTCACCAATAGTAACAAGGTGATGAAAAGATCACCAAAAATGATGGCAATTAAGAGGCCCATGTACTGGAAGAAATTGAATAGAACAAAGTGTAAAAACAGCAGAATAATAAGTTAGTGTTGTCCATCCACTTAAGAACATCTGAACCCTTGCTCATACAGTTATCCAGTCAGACAATCATGTGGCAATCATGTGTGCAATGCATAAAATCACGCAGATAAAGGTTAAGAGCTTCAGCTAATGTTCACATCAAGCATCAGGATGCGGGAATGTGATCACCGTGACTTTGACTGTGGCATGGTTGTTGGTTCCAGTTTGAGTATTTCAGATCTCCTGGAATTTTCATGCACAGCACTCGCTAGAGTTTACACAGAAAGCTGCGAAAAACAAAAAACATCCTCTGAGCAGCAGTTCGGCAGATGGAAACACCTTATTGATGAGAGATGTCAGAGAAGAATGGCCAGACTGTTTCGAGCCGACAGGAAGGCTACTGTAACTCAAATAACCACTCTTTACAACTGTGGTGAACAGAAAAGCATCTCAGAACACAGAACACGTCAAAGCTTGTGGTGGATGGGCTACAAAAGCAGAAGACCACATCGGGTTCCACTTCTGTCAGCCAAGAACAGGAATCTGAGGCTACAGTGAGCACATGCTCACCCAAACTGGACAGTTGAAGATTGGAAAAAGACGACAAAAACAGTCTGTTACAAACAACAATACTACGGTCAAAGTAACTGAGATCACATTTTTCCCCTTTCTGCTGTTTGTTTCTGAAGCAGTAACCGAAGCTCTTTACTGGTATCTGCATGATTTTATGCATTGCACTGCTGCCACATTATTGGCTAATTGGATAATTTAGGGGAAATCTTTAAAGGTAAGATAAGATAAAGAAAAAAAGTAAAACATTAAGATGATTTTGTAAGAGTGTACACAGTATACAGTATGATCTGAACAATGACTTGCATATAAATGATTAGTGAATTTTTTTATTGTAGTGTATATTCTGCTATTATGTAGCAACACTTACAAATGCAATGAAACATCTGTTCTCTAAGTGGACTCCAATGCAGCCCAACATGGAGACGCCCACAACCACCAGACCGATAACAAACAGCCCTCCGGCCACCACCTTGACGTCCGTGTCTAAGAGATCAGAGACCACACACAAACCATCATTATGCATCATCATACAATCAGCACACAGTTGAATCTGCTCACTCAAGCTTAGACACAAACAACTTTCTCAGTCAATAATGATCAAATTACACTTCCTAGAGTTTTTCTCACGCATTAGACAAAAGAATTACCCGATACTTCTAACTTCTACGTCACCTGATTAAGAAGAATAAAAAAACCAAAAGCTTACCATTGCTTAAAACAGTTATGACGTTACTTGTGTCAAATAAGATCCATACAGAAGATCCAAAAAGGCTGATACCAAAAATCTGTAAAAATGTTAACAATACCATATGTAAGCTACGTATGATGCAGTTAATATAAATATATAGCAACCAAATATTCTCAGAGAAGCACATATTTCACTTTAAATATATTCATCACATTAACATAACTGGTATACTAATTATACAGAGAACTAGAAATATCATCTTACAACAAAAAAGGAGTTGATCAGCATGAAAAGGAATTTTCCTATCTGCAGTTTGTCTTCGGCCTTCATGTTGTTGGAGACAAGCTGCAATAAAGGCTGGTAACCAAGATTAAAACTAAACCACCATGAAACCAACTACAATATTCAGAGTTATACTATGTATAGAGAGGTGTTTTTTTTTTTTTTTACCTGAGCTGGAGAAACTCGGTTTGTTTTTTGAATAAAAAGAAATCTTCTTGAGAGAAAAGCTTACTTTTTCCTAACTTTCATTCTCATTCTCGTTCTCCTTATCAAGTCCTTACCTGTCTGTCTGGATTGTTTTACCAGAAGCCCTCCTATACAGCCTCAGGACTGAAGTTCACTTCCTTATAACACCACCAATCATTAACCTTGGCAGTCACTATGTGTGTGTATGTGTGTGTGTGTGTGTGTGTGTGTGAAGGATTTCACATTGTGAGGACCAAAATATTATGATGATGATGATGATGTTATTAATGATGATGATGATGATGTTATTAATATTAATATTAATAATAATAATAATAATAATAATAATAATAATAATGATGATGATGATGATGATGATGATGGTGATGATGATGATAATAATAATAATAAAAATAATTATAATAATAATAATAATAATAATAATAATATAATAATAATAATTGTTGTTATTATTATTATTATTATTATTATTATTATTATTACATCATATATTATAATGGGTCCTTGGTGGCCTAGCAGCTAAGGATCCCGTGCTCTCGCCGCTGTGGCCCTGGTCCAGTTCCTGGGCAGGGAACAAAGCAGCCACTGGAAGTGTACTCTCAGTGCTGGTCCTAAGCCTAGATAACATAGGAGGGTGGCATCAGGAAGGGCATCCGGCATAAAACCTGTGCTGAATCACACATGCGGACCAGTGATCTGCTGTGGTGACCCCTAATGGGAGCAGCCAAAAGAACAATATATAATATGTAAAAATACATAATCACATCACCCTTTTTCATTCATTCAGTGTTTTATCCTGTACAGGGTCACAGTGGACCCAGAGCCTATCCCGGGAACACTGGGCACGAGATGAGGATGCACCCTGGAGGGAACACCAATCCTTCACAGGGCACCATTCACGCATATATTCACAGCAAGGGGCATTTTTCAGCCACCAATCCACCTACCAACATGTTATTTGGGAGGTGGGAGGAAACCAGAGAACCCGGAGAAAACAGTCGGAAAACATGCACAGAACTCCACACAGACAGTGACACAAACTTAGGATCCTGGAGCTGTGAGGCAACAACGCTACGTGCTGCACTACCAAGTTGCCCTTCATATCACCGTCACTGATTATTTTCCTATAGCAGCACATCCTATCATGTTTTAGTCCTTACTTAGCATGAATTCTCTTTCCTTTTTCTCATCACAGCAGGTACAAAATCTTTATTGTTGTCAGAAGGCCATTATGATATAACATAACGAAAAGTTTGCTCACCGTGCAACATACACAGAACAATACAGTGAATACGGTGCTGTGGAGACAATAGTAAAGTGCAAACAGTAGCAGATAAACAGTGTATTGAGGAGGGGTGGGTAGTGTCATATCCACATAGTAACCACATAAACACAATACAGGCATTTCATACAAGTAATGTGTATATTGTAAAAGCAGGGCTTGTAGGGCTGTGGCTCACAGTGATACCGATGATGGGGAGCAAGTGCGTTACTGGACATTAGATTATTATGTATAGAAGTTAATGTAACCGATGTAACCGAATACAAATACGTTATTCAGATTGAAAAGAATGTTATCTAAACAGATACACATACAGACATGAAAAGGAGGTGCACGATATATTATTTTCTGAAGCTTGCGAGAACGGTTCACAGTGAATGTAGTTCAGACTACAGGTGTGTATAAGGACCGGGATCCCATGCACAAAAAAAAAAAAGGCATGCTTGAGTGGGAGGTTTTTACTTTCATGTGGCCAGAAGAAAGTGGTCAGATATTTGGTAACTGCCTGGTCAGGGTCCTGGTGGTTTAAATTTCTAGTTTGTTGTATGAAATAGAACCAACTAAATTTGTAATAAAATATCTCAGGTATGTACAAACAAAAATAATAATAAAAATAATAATCTGCACAAACATTCCCTCATACATCTCTAGTTGAAACCAGTTATGACCTCCAGTGATGAGACGAGGAGAATTATTTCTAAAAAAGTGGCACTAAGGCAGTGTGATTCCTACCATGTAGGCATGTGCCAGAGAAATAGAAACTAGAAATAGTATAGAAATAGAAAAAAACAATAGACTTTCTGGTTTAGGTCACGTTCAGTTTGGGTTTAAATTGGAATACAGATACAGATATGGACATTTGGAGCACCAATGTATAATACTGGCGATAATTGGCCAATTATTATTCCACATTAGAAAAAGAGCCTCATTACAGGAGGAAATGAGCTGCAAAGAACTAAAGACTTTTCTTTTTCTTCAGAATATCTAGGATGATGCTCGACACTTACCTGCAAGATTTCTGTTTTCAGAACTTATTTATGTTATTGTTTGTGCACTTGGTTTCAAATAGTCCTTACTGTTAATTGTCTTACGTATTGGTTCTTGTATTTTTTTTGTATTGTTTTTATTGTTTATGCATTTCAGATAGAAATTGTCCTCTTTGTTATCAACTAGACAGCTAGAGAATTAGAAGGAGATAAAACCTCATAAAGTGGCATGACACAGAATGGGCTGGGCATCCAGCCTGTCTCTAGGCCATGGTGATGACGTCCACCACCCAGTGGATCAGTCTCTGCTTAGATAAGGGAGTCCCAGTGGCTTTCCTCTGTGACAGATGAACAGTTGGTCTAAGGATTGAATAGCTGCTGTCTGGTCTGAGCATGTACAGATCGATTTATATATTTGTGTAATATGAGCTTGGGCAGAAGTCTCAGATTCAATCACAACGTCACTACAGGGTCAAATTGCAGTCTAGCAGTCCCTGAGGAAAAGTTACTTCAGCCTATGAGGTGCACATCATACACGAAACAGCTTCTACATACAAGATTTATGTACTAGGGGCTCTTGCATTCAAGGGTGTTTCCTGGACTGGATCAGATCCACAGGCACAGGTGATCAGTCTGAGAGTGCCAAATCTTCATTTGAGGCAGTTGATTTGCTCAGGAATGAAGGTACCAGGTTTTTCCAACCACCACCACCAAAAGCAGTAGTGGAACCAAGGACTTGTAGGGCATCTTGGGACCATTAGCAGACCTCTGTAGTGTAGTTGATGAATTCTACACAGTGTAAAAAGTGGAAGAAACACATGTAGTGGATGGTGAGGAAAGTCCTGGATGCATTCTGTCTCAGTGGGCCAGGGTTATACATACCCTTATGAATGAGATGTTCTCAGTGAAGATAACTGTGAATAGACCCACCTGAGGAGGTTTCGTGCAAGGCAGAGAGCGCCACTCAGTCTCGTGCTTCCCTGATGGTTGGTTTAGCTGATTATCACAATGTTTTCTGAGAGAACCAGCACACAGCATTGTCCAGATGGATGACCCTGAAATCTAGCTGTTTAATATGTTCTCAACTTACACCCTGCCCCCTGTGCCCTTGTGGCACCACACTGTTCCCCAGGCTTGTACAAGGCATTTGTATTTGTATTGTATGCGTATGTAAGACTTTAGAACTGAAGTTAAATTTTGATTTGAAATATACAAAGATTAGGATTTATAAAGTTTAAGTCCAAATCCTAGTGGCACAAATATCATTCCATCCAAATCTGCCAAAACTGGCTTAGGGTTTTCACATATGCAGTGTTTAGTCTGTTTTAATGGAGCCCTGGTGTGTTTTTCCCCTCTGTGTGCTTCTTTAGGCAGATGAGAACACAGAAATCACACTTTTGCAGACCAAAATCAACCGCTTTGAGAGTGTCTGAGTAAGATGGTCTCAGGGTGCTTCTAAGTGAATTCAACTGCAGTTGTTCAACTGCTCTGAAGTGATTCAGCTCTGAATCTGTAGAAAGTGAACCAAAAATGGCATGTACTTTGGTTTGGAGCATTTTTTGCATTTGCAAGCTGCTAAACTGTGCAAACTGAGCGCTTTGATGCTGCTGTGTGAAAAATATACACCAAATTAGCTATTTAAATAATTATGTAATCATTTATTTAGTAGAGGATCGGTGTTCTCTATGCGCTGGTGATTTTTGTGATATTTACATGCATTTGTGAAAGCTTTGTTTACCTTTTTTTTAACCAAAGTAGGATATCAGCTCTACACACCCCTCAGCCACCCCTCATTGCTTTTTGGTTTGTTTAATTATGTTAAGCATGAAACCAAACCAAATCATATAGCAAAAGAATGTGTGAAAGCTCGCTATAGGCCCTGTCCAGGTGTGAACTGGGTCTAATGCGTCTCCAGGACACATTGCGATCCGATTACTCAAACCACATTCGGAGGTGGTCTGGGGTGCTTAGAACTACATAACATTTGTAGCATGAAAGTGAACGTGTATTAATGCGTCCTGGAAAGCAGCAAAGGACCAACTAATCGACTGCATCATTGCCCTAGCCGGAGAATACGTAATCATTGGGAGACAGCTGGTAATCACGCTGAATTGGTAATGCGTAAAGGTGACACTATAACAACAGAGACGAAAGCAGCGGCTTTTCATAGCTTCAATCACCATCATTCAGTTATAGGTTTTGTTAGCAGACCATGCAACTGAAATGTTTGAAGCAGCTCATAAAGGAACATGAGATGTACATTTCTGTCTGAAAATATATGCAGTGGAAGACGTAATAAATGTGTAAGACGCTATTCCTCCTGCGCAAACGATGTATGAAATCCGATCACAAGTGGTCACTGGAGACACGTTCATGATCCCAAGTGTAAACAGCTATACGTTTTGCTGTCCACTTGTAATCGGATTACTCAAGACGTGTGTTACTATTACCAGGTGTGAACAGAGCGACTGCTCTTCATTCGATTAAACATGCTTGTGGATGGAACAGATCAGTAATCGCCTAGTCACGCCTTTTCCTACTTCATTCCCGGCTACTTTAGCAGCACACTTTAGCTCATGTACATTGCAGGAGTGAAAAAGAAGTTCCTGTAAATTTGGGGGGGAAAAAATTCAGTGGAGATGTCGACTGCTCTTGAGAGTTACATCAACCGTATCCTTTTTGTAAGCTGCTTAAAAGTCATCTGTAACTGATGTAGCATGTTAGCGCTGTTAACTAGCAAAGCTCTCTGCTCTTGCTAACATAGCAGCTAAGATAATTAGCTGCTGAATTGCTTGTCTTTCGGGTCTACCTAGCGTGCTCATGTTTGGTATTTAGTTAGGTATCTAATTAAACTTGGCTGTTTAAGTTTTTTTTTTCGGTGTTGGCCTGCTTCTCGTTCAGGTGGCTAGTAAATGTGAGGAATTGCAGCATTAGCTACATTGCTAGCGCTTTCATTAGCTACTAGCTGCTTGTGTGCCGAATGTTTATTTGTGCTTTGATGCACAATGCAGTAATAAAACCTACACACTGTGTGCATTTTAAGATAAAAAAGATGTATTAATATAGTTTAAAAAAGTCGTGGATGTAGTTTCCTAGTTAAAGTAAAGTCAGTGTAACCTTAGCTTTTTTTTATGATAAATGAAAAGGTGAGCTTTTTATCCAGTTCTGTTGTTATTGTTTTCTTCCAGATGATTATCTACGACATTAAAGTAAAACTCCACCCTGAGACACATTATTTAATGTATTTAATTAAAATGTTCTGGTGCTAGTGTGTTGCTTGGTGCTGTATTTTTGTTATTCCTGGGAGAACTTGCAGTTGTGCGCCACTCTGACGTCACAGGGTGACACTGTTAAGGGGCAGTCACACTAGACTCTCAGCATGCGACATTTCTTTCTTTCCAGCGACCGGATATGACACACACCAAGGTGGTGTTTTTTTAAATTTTTTAATTTTTTTTTTTTTAATTTTAAATCCACACATCATGGATTACGACGTCATGGCTTCTCATTTGATGTTGATTTTATATTCTTTTAAAGCTGTGTTGTATAAAACGGGATGCTGCGACACCGCTACAATGGTGCTAACCGCGATGGTGCTTCCATCGTCTTGGATTTTCTTCAGAGGTCACGCCATGACGTTTCAATCTTCTATTGGTCACACGTCTTCACGTGATACGAATTCGTAGGTCAGAGTTCACCAAACTTGTATTTTGGACTGTCTTCAGCATTTGCAGGCGTATGAATGGAAGTCAATGGAACTGAAAAGTCTAGAGTGACTGCCACTTTATTGGGTGCGTCTCAGTCAACTCCCTAGTGCCCTAGTTCATGAATCAGTATATTGTGTACACGAGTTCGGGCACTGCTAGGGACCCTGGTTCACTACGCATTGGGACACTGATAACACAATTCCGGTGAAATGATTACATACCCACTGGCATTTATCAGGCATCATTTAACAGGCAGGACCGATATCTTTCTGACATTGTCATATAAATATGTTAACTTAATCACACACATTTCTGTCATGGTGCTTCAAGCAAGATCGTAGGCTAGCTAGTGGATTTTTAAAAATTATTAGACGCAAACAAACTGTATATAGAATGTCAGATAAAGTTAAAAATCGCTAACGTAAGTAATCATTTGAGAGCTACACCAACGATAACAAGATACTTAACGTTTGTAGACGAAGTTGGCTGAGACTTTGTCCGCTGTTTTCTTCGAGCTGAGAGGCTTCAGAAAATATGACATCATTTCCAGTAAGGGAACATAGTGAGCTTCGATGCTTTCTGGTTCTTGTGGTGCATTGTGAGTTTTTTTTAGGGAGTGAATGTTCCAGTGCATTGGAAGGATTTTGCCAGTAAGACAGCCCTTAAAATGGCCGACTCCCTGATCAGGCCGGACAGACTAAAGCTCCGCTGTATCTCTCTTTAAAGGAAGAGATGAAGCGAGGGCTAAATCCCCCTGCACCACTGAAGATCACGTTACTTATAAAGATTAACCTACAAGTTGTTCAAGCTGGATTTTTCCTTTAAGGTGTCTAAAAACATAAAACACATTTACCTTGACTCTTCTAAGATTTAAGAGTCATGAAAATAAGATCTAATGCAAAATATTGGCTTTTAAAAAGATGGAGAAGGGTGTTTAGAGTTAACGAAGACTGTTACTAACAGTGAAACGACAACACTCATTCATTAAGATATGAAAAAAGAGAGGGGAAAATAACTAAAAAAAAAACCACTGGAAATTCACAAAAACACAAAAATCTGTAACATCATATGCACACTAAATATCTTGTTTCAGGGGCATGCACTTTTTCTTTTACACTCAACAGTATGTTGTCTGTGTAGAGTCGAGAACTGAGATGTGTAATTGTTGTTCTTGTGTTAATTCACACACAAAGCTGTTTAAATGCCCTTAACTGGCCTGTGAAGGGACTGTCGCCATCATTACATCAGATGGACGAATGATCGTGGTGAGTATCATTTATTTCTGCACTTTAGTGTCGTGATGTAGTTCACTGCACGCATGACACTTACATTGTGTGCGCTATATCTATATTTGTTATATGAACTAGGAGTGCTCATGTCATTCCAGAACCATTATAAGAACTCTTGTCCAGTCTGGAGATTCCCAGACTGACATTTACTGCTGAATAAGAGACACTAAAACAGTTGTAGGCTTAAAGTTCATTGCAAATATACATTCTGATGTTCATCCTAAATGAATGAGAGGGGGGAGGTTCCCTTGCAGCCTTTTCAACAGTTCAACAGCAATGTTCAACAATGAGGAAAGCTAATTTCTAACTTTTACCGAATGTTAATTTTAATCTGCAGTTATACAGAGTACCTTTAGTATTTTAGGTAGATTGTGTATTATTAATTATAATTCATATGACTTGTGGGTGAGTGATAAGATTTCGTGTAAAATTGTAATATCAAATAAGCTCGCAATTCTGCCCTCCCACACAACTTTTATTGTATCAGTGAGTATTTTACTATTTACATTTACAATTATTTGAATCCTATATGTTGCAATGTATTGTCTGTTTTTCACTACTTTATTTTGTTAAAATGAGAGTATTAGAAAAAGAAAGAATGAAATAATAAAAAAAAGATAATGAAACTAAAAACAGGAGGCTAACATGGGTACACTTCCCTCAGTTAGTCATACATCAGTGATATGGAGTCTTGCCAATTTAAGGACAGAGTTAAAGAATAGGTTGCCTTATGTTTAGATACATCAATTTAGAGTGTTCATCTGTTATATCCCTTTTAGCTGTGAATATAGTCCATTTTTCCCAGTGTTTAACATATATGTCTATTTGTATTCTTAACATGGTCTGATATTTATTTAAAGTGAGATTTATTAGACTTGCTAGTTTTGGCTGTGTGTCTTGAATGTGTCACGAATGAGCTAAGAATCTTAATTCCTGCACTTACGTGTGATGCAGTGATGATTTCAATGAACCTGAACTGTTTGTGTGTCTGAAACGTGACATTGTGTTTATCATGGTATCAGCTTACCTGATCCATAGCACTGAGGTCATGTAGTTCTGCAAATATATTCACTTACAGATCCTCTGATTTCAATCTTCTGTGTTTATTTCTTAAGATGTAGGCTAACTACCCTAGAGTTTTTAAAGAACTTGTAGTACATATGCTGCAGCTAGAAATAGTTTTTTTTGACATCATGGGGTTTGGTCTAGCATAACGTTAGATCTATGATGAATAATTGTGGATTAGAGGGTATTATCATACCAGTCATTCCGTCCCACACCTGGTTAATCATGACAGCTAAAGAACGATGTGTTAATCTCTTGTTCTTTTTCAGGGAACGCTAAAGGGCTTTGACCAGACGATCAACCTCATCTTAGATGAAAGCCACGAGCGTGTGTTCAGCTCCTCCCAGGGAGTGGAGCAGGTTGTGCTGGGACTGTACATCGTCAGAGGAGATAATGTGTAAGTCATGAACGTAAATTGGCTCCATCACTAGGTTACAGAAACAATGCGGAGGAATTAGTGTTGTGCAATTCAATAGCTGTCAGTTTAATTGAAAGTTTTCGAGAAGAATTGTGTGGTGGTTTGGGAAAACAACATCCGTCAGATGTTGTTGCGGCTGAATTCTGATAACAATGATGAAAAAAATCTCGGGTATTGACCAAAATGAAATGCGAAACTACCAATCGTAGTTTAAGAAAATGTAAACATTTTACCAAACTGACAAGGAAATGTTTTTATTTAAGACACTTTCTGACATAACCTTGATGTCTGCCTGCAAAGATCATGTTGTGTCAGGAGAGCCATTACAAAACAGACATAAGCCTAATCAATTAGTATATAGCCAGGTACCAGCTGTCAAAATGGTCATCATGTCATCATCCAAACAGAGAAGAGCGCTTAGACACTCTGTACAGACGACAGCAGACACCGTTTTTTTACCAAGTATTTGACATGGTAAATATGTTGATAATATAAAATACAGTAAAGAATAACACACAACAGACCGTGCTGTTATATAAAAATAATGCATAATTGGGGGAGGGGTGGTGTGATATGGCACAACGTGCAAGCAGAGTGCCGCTACCCCCTCAAAGTGCATTATTTTATAGAACAGCACAGTCTGTCATATGTTATTCCACTTATACCACAGAGATTTCCAACAATTACAATGTTTAATTTATTAATGCACAAAACATCACCTATTTTAACGGTTTATAGTTAATGTTGTGGAACATCCGAGAGACAAGTTAATTCCTGTTATCTCTTACATTATAGCTATGATAAACAGTCATTCCCTCATTAGTCTCACTCTTTTTTCCTCTCTTTCTCTCACTCACTCTCTCTGTCTCTCTCTCTTTCGCTCTTTAAACAAAAAACACAGCTTGTCATTTTGCCAAGAAACCAGAAAGAATGAATTCCTCTGTCCTGAAGACTTTCCTGTGCTGATAAACTTTGCAAAGCACCGTAACTATTACACAGCACCTACAGCTGAGACTCCTTCCAGAAATGTTAAACAATTGTCTCCTAAAAAAGTCACCACACGATTATAGGTTTTACTTTGTCGAGCACCACCACATTTTTTAAAATCTGTTTATTAGTCTTAGATTATGAGGAGTGTCAAGTTCCTGTGTATGATCTGTTATTACAGAAACAATAACTTATTAGAATGAGCGCACTGATATAAACTATCGTTCATGTTACAGCTGGTTCTACCAGCCGTGCTGTTGTACAAAAATAATACACACCTTCTGACCAATCAGATTTGAGAATTAATCTGCACTGTGGTGTAAATGATTTTTAATCTTAAAAAATGTTTGCCCTCTTTAGATAAAATAAGAGATATCTTTAATAAAAATAAAATGACTGCTTGATGGACGGGACTTCTGAATAACCTGTCAGTCAGTATTCTGTATAAATAAAGGCTGGGCTAAAGAGTGACTGGTTTCACCATCACTATCTTATTTATTTATTTATTGCTTATTAAATTAAATGTAAGAGAATGCAATACACTCACTGGCCACTTTATTAGGAACATCTGTATGCCTGCTCATTCATGCAATTATCCAGTCAGTCACTGAGGAATAAAAAAAACATAGACCGTCTTCAGACGTCCTGTTTCGGTGAGCCTGTGTGCACTGTAGCCTCAGATTCCTGTTCTTCAATCTGGTGGTCTTCTACTGTTGTAGCTCGTCCATCTCAAGTTGACCTTTTGTTCATTCTGAGATGCTTTGTTTGTTCACCACGGTGGTAGAGTGGTTATTTGAGTCACTGTAGACTTCCTTATCAACTCGAACCAGTCTAGCCAGGAGGTCAGCAGTTTCTGAAATACTCAAACCAGCTCTTCTGACACCAGCAGCCATGCCACGTGAATGTCACAACGAGCACATTTATTCCTCATTCTGTGTTTGATGTGAACATTAACTGAAGCTCTCAACCTGTAGCTGCATGAGTTTATGCATAGTGCTGCTGCTACATGAATGACTGTTAGGATAATTGCCTGAATGCTCAGGTGTGCATGTGTTCCTAATAAAGTGGCCAGTGAGTGTAAATATTGGGTGCTTTAAGGTGACCAGTGTGTTGTGTCTTTCAGTGGACTAAGAATAAAAAAAATATATAATAATAAAAGAAAAAAAGACTTTAAAATGCTAAAACTTGTGGTTGGGAAACATGCAGAAGAGAAATATATTTCTGTTCAGGAATAGTTTTCAAACCTATATATAGCTGAAAATGTAAAAAATAATAGCCATGTGAAAGATTTTTTCCAGGCCGCCACACATGTGAACGAAAGCATATGTGGTATTGCTCCACATTTTTTTGTTGATTAGATGTCAGAGAAAGGTTCAGTGGATGAAGCTTCATCTCTGTTTGTGTTACAGGGCTGTTATTGGTGAAATCGATGAGGAAACAGACTCTGCACTGGATCTCGGCAATATAAGGGCAGAACCACTTAACTCCGTAGTGCACTAAGTTTCCCCCTGTGTGTAAAAGTACAGACTCATTCAAACCACAGTCACAGTATTTTTCACTGGCTCCCCCCTCTCCTCTTCCTCCTCCCCCTGCTTGGTTTATCTGCAGAAATGGAATAGAAATTTTTCACGTTGCTTTTTTTTTTTTTTTTTTTTTTTTTTTAATGTAAAAAATGCCTGACGTTTTTTTTACGTGTGTGAAAATGAGAGAAAATAAATTGTAAAAGTCTTTGGTGTAATCACGTTCATTTTTAGGGAAGGAGAAACTTAGTTCTGCTCGCATCTAACATATAGAAGGATGCAGGCAGAAATGAGTTTGTGACCTAATGTCAGTATAAACATGCCTGTTCCTGGAAGGCTCCAGAGTTTGTTAGAGAAAATACCTAAATCGCATCATGAAGACAAGGGAGCTATCAAAACAAGTCCGGGACAAAGTTCTGGAAAAGTATCAGTCAGGGTTTGGTTATAAAAGATCCCAAAGAACATCCTGCCGCGCAGCATTAAATCCATTATTAAAACATGGAAGGAATATGGCTCAACTGCAACTTTGCCTAGAGGAGGCCGTCCATCAAAAGTCTGGGTAAACACAGGATTAGTCAGAGAAGCAGCCAAGGGAAAAAAGAGTAACTCTGAAGGATCTGGAGAAATCCACAGCTCAGCTGGGAGAAGCTGGTTACAGGCCGTGGACACTCCACAAAGCTGGTCTTCATGAAATCTCGTTTGGAGACTCAGTTGGCGAAAAGGTTCTCTGGCCCGATGAGACGAAAATTAATTTTTTGGCCTTGGCACGTAGCAATATGCTTGGCAGAAACCCAGTGCTGCTCATCATGCCGAGAACACCATCCTGACAATGAAGCATGGTGGTGGTACCATGTTAAGCATTACCTCTTGGTCTCTTGGTTGTTTCTTTGACTAATCCCTTTGTTTTCCTTTTTTTTTTTTTTTAAATAATGGCTCTAATGGCACTCTAATATTATTAAATGCAGTTAATAATAAAGCTGGTTCTGATGCACATTACATTAAATTAATTTCTGAAAAAAAAAATGTAAATATATAGTGATACAAGATTTTCATTTTCTGTTAAGAACCCTTTGTAATACCTCCAATTACTCCTGGGACTATGTGATGAGAAACACTGATGTAGAAGATATCAGACTGCAAGAAAGGTCCTCTGCTGCCATCTCAAGGCAAAATAGACAACAAAAGATAAAAATGTGACTCCGACAGCATAAAGAAAAGCTAAATAGAAGGCAAATATTCCAAATGTCCTTCACAGCAACCTATGTGTATGTTTCAGATAAATAATTTAAAACAATAAAACCTCTACAACCCATGAAATGGCAACTTTGCCTGTCCCAGTCCTGTATAACACTTGAAATATAATCATTAAAATACTTCATAAGTGTTGCTTTTGCAATACTGTGTGAATCCATTTAACATCTCTTTCTTTAAATATCCCTTTCCAGCAGTCATTACAGGTTATGAAAAATGTATAGTTTAGTCCCACAACAATAACCTTCACTCAACCCTGTTACCTGAACACTTCACCCCTATGAATTATTTGCAATATTCCACAAGTCACACGTTCAAAAGGAAGTTGCAGATCATGAGATGAAGAAAAGTAAGTTCTTTTCATTTTTCTTTAATTTCAATGATACAATTGTGGTCATAAGTTTACATGCGCCTTGCAGAATCTGCAAAATGTTAATAATTTAAAAAAAAATAAGAGGGATCATAAAAATTGCATTTTGTTTTTATTTAGTATCGCCCTGAATAAGCTATTTCACATAACATGTTTACATATAGTCCACAAGGCACAAATATAACTGAATTTACACAAATAAACCAGTTCAAAAGTTTACATACACTTGATTCTTAATACTCTGTGTTGTTACCTGGATGATTAACGACTGTTTTTGTTTTGTGATAGTTGTTCACGAGTCCCTTTTTGTCCTGAGCAGTTAAACTGCCCACTGTTCTTTCGAAAAATTCTCCAGGTCCTGCACAACTGAGGGACTCGTACACAACTATTACAAAAGGTGCAAACATTCACTGACACTCAAGAAAGCAACACACTCCATTAAGAGCCGGGGTTTTTTTTAACAGGATGATTGGTGTAAATTGTTATTATTTTGTCTTCTGGGAAACATGTAAATTGCTTATGTAGCTTCTGAATGCTACTAAATGAAAAAAAATAAGATCTTTAAACAAAATAATAACAATTTGCACCAACTGTATTGTGATATTGAATGACCAACCCTGTTACTTTCAGCCCTGTTACTCTTTGAAAAGCAACATATAGCAATTTTAAACTAGCAATTAAACTAAATAATTAATCATAAAATTGTAATTTACATCTGGCATTCATACTCTCTCTCTCTCTCTCTCTCTCTCTCTCTCTCTCTATATATATATATATATATATATATATATATATATATATATATATATATATATATATATATATATATATTTTTTTTTTTTTTTTTTTTTTCTGATTCATATACATTATTTTAGACCTTCTAGGACTATTTTGTAAAATAAATTTAAGGAATTTAACAGAATATAAAGTCTGAAGAAGATACATACATACTTAAATCTTCATTTTGCAGTGTTTCTTTCATTCTCTCTCTCCCAACCTCTCTACAGTGACTTGTGTAAATATCAAACCCACCCTCCCTTGAACTTTTGTAGTGTTACAACCTGGAACTATAGTAGGGATTATCACCATCCCCACAGTGAAGCATGGTGGTGGTAGCATCATGAGTTGAGCATTATCCCTGGCCTCTTGATTGGTTCTCTGACTAATGCCGTGGTAGACAGCCTCCTCTAGGCAGATTCTAGGTTGTTCAGTATTCTTTCCTTGTTTTAATAATGGATTTAAATGTGTTCTTTGCAGGATATTCAAAGTTTAAGACTTTTTTAAAATAACCTAACCCTGATTAATACTTTTCTATAACTTTGTCCTGGACTTGTTGGTTGATAGCATGTCGGTTTTCATGATGCTGTTTGTTTAGCTACATTCTCCAACATACTCTTGGGTCTTCCAAGGACAGGTGTATTCAAATTGAGATCATGTGACACTTTCATTGCACACAGGTAAACTCCATTCAACTAATTACGTGACTTCTGCTGGTAGCTAAATCAGGGGTTAACACCTGAATTGAGCACCTGGGATGAATATTTATGCAATCACAACTTTTGCATTTTTCATTTGTAAAAAACAAAAATGTAAAACTATATAGATTTTTCCCACATTTGAATGTTATGGGCTATTTTTTTGTAGTATTTTTTTTTTGTAGTCTTTAGTATAACCCCAGTTAGGTACTTTCTGTTCCAGGTTGTAACATTAATAATGTAGAAAAGTTTAAGGGGGGGTGAATACTTATGCAAATTATTCCACTGTATAATAAGTATAGAACTCTAAAAATTTTCAATTAATCAGAAAAAGTGCACTATGCTTGCACCAGGTTCAGACAACCTGCAGGCTGTGTCAGGAGAGACATCAGTTTGGTAGGATGAACTCTGCCACTCGAGCACTGTCCTGGTACTCATCTCCACTGCCAGTGACCAAAGCCCCCTGCAGGTCAGCGTGCTGCTGTGAGCTCAGTGTTGCACAATCATGATGGATTCTGATCCAGGGCTGACCTGCCAGATAAGTTAATGTTTGGCACTCTGTCCTCCAGTAAATGTCAACACACACACACAATGTTTACTACTCACCTCTCTTTATCTGTTGTCCTGGGTCTACCAGGAGTTCTGCTCCCACGCTGTGGTTGATCGGCTCCCCTGCTTTGCTACGGCCTGCTCCTAACTTGTGCAACACCATGGCTATGGGCATACCATCTATTCCCAAAACTGTGCCTGAAAAACATATAGTGGCATGCTGACCATCTGCTTTAAAGGTTGGCCAAAATAAGACATGTTTAAACATGTCCTCATTGAATAGTGACAATATTCTCTCCATAATAACAATATGATGCATTTTTATACTACAGCTGAATGTTCCATGTCAGCCACTAATTTACAAATTAACATCAAATACTGTAGTAATATGTATTTTATACATATTACCATCATCCGTTGCCTTAAGCTCTGTCTGGTACTGTGCACGCTTTAGGTACTTAAAGTATTCAGCCTTTTCTGAGCAGAGGGAGTGGCTTATAGCCGCAGTCACCCCTTGGGCCTCCAGCATGGCCTGGAACTTTTGCAAGGCCTTCCCATTCTTCAGGACCTCACTGATTGCCTCCTTCCCTTCCTTCAGAGTAGCTGAACGGCCGCTCATCTGCAGCACCTGGCCACCTACACATAATAACATACTGTGAGAACTCAGCAGTCCAGCAGATGGAACCATTGAGTCAAGGACATTTTGGAAAAGCCTGGCTGAAAGTAGATGCGAAGCCATTCTTAGGCCAAGTACACTTGGAGATTGATTGATTGATGGATGGATTGATTAATGGATGGATGTTCAGTACCACCTTGTTATCTCTCTGGGCAGCTTTAAAAGCTTTTTCAACATAATGTCTATGTATCTCTATCTACTGCTTCTGTAGTAGTGTATGTATGATTACTATAAGTGAAATAAACAAAAAAAACCTGTTTACTCAAAATAAATTTATAATGAAAGTCTAAGGTCAATTGTTGGGGCAAAATGCATATTCTTTTAAATTGCTATCAATATCTTAGCTGTGTGTAAATCTGTATAGTTTATAATTTCACAGTTGGGACTGCTTGGAATTTGTGGTTATATGAAAGCATGTACTTTTTTCCCATTGTCTCCCCAATTTGGTCATTTGCCAATTCCTTTCCACTAGCCAGCTTGTCCCTGTCATACGACAGCTACCAGCCAGGGAGGGTGAAGGCTGATACGTGCTTCCCCGACACGTGAAGCCAGCCAACCACATGTTTTCGAATTGCTCCTCATGTCGCATCACATGGCAGTGTAACACACTCTGAGAAATGTGCTATCTGCCCTCTTCCCCATACATGAGCTCATAGACACTCATGATTGGCTAGTGTCCCTGTGATTGACAGGGAAGAGAGAGTATGCCAGAGAGCATGGCTAATTTTGCTCTCTTAGCTCCCTGCCACAGATGGCTGTGGCATTGTAGGTATTCGAACCTGAACTACGTAAGAACAGCTTTGGTAACAACTTTCTCTCATCTCTGTTGCCCTGACTTCTAATATAAGTAAATTTGTTCAGTACAAGCAAATGTGACAAAATTCTTGTCAGCTATATACTGTAGGTGTGGTAGAGAGAGATTATGTTGAAAAACACTGGAGTATCCCTTTAAAAGTCTTCCCACTTTGAAATCTCTCTTACATCACTTGATGAATCCTCCTTACCCAGTGATGTAACCAGGGTCTTCAGATCATCAGGGCCACGCCCTTTGAGGCATTCCAAAGCTTCATATACCTCTACAGCATTTCCCACACATCGGCCAATAGGAGCGTCCATCCGGCTCAACACCGCCCCTGTTTTTATACCTAAACTGTTTCCCACTGTAACCTAGAGATACAGAGTCAGTGTTATTGAGATCAAAGTCTCTCTCTCTCGCTCTCTCTCACTCTCTCACTCTCTCTCTCATCCTCACACACAGCTGTGTCTCACCAGTGACTGGGCGAGGCTCCGAGCGCTGTCCAGGTCTTTGTAAAGAGCAGCCTTACCAAACTTCACGTCTAACACAAGTGCATTTAGACCTTCAGCTGCCTTCTTTGACATTATTGATGCTGTAACAACAAAAGAATAAATAAACACACAACATCAGGGCATGCAAGACACAAGCCTTCGATATTCAGCTGATCTCACCTGTGATAAGTGGGACACTGTCCACGGTAGCAGTGATGTCCCTGAGAGCGTAGAGGACACGATCTGCAGGTACCAGTGTGTCTGTCTGACCCACAATGCAACAGCCTACATCCTGCAGTATCTGCTTCACCTGACCACCCACACAAACACATTTCATATCCATTCCAAGGTCAGTTCATATCTAGTAGTGCTAAGGCATAGCCAGTGTTTGGTAGTCTGATAAGTAAATGTAGTTTGACTGCAAATTCTACACAATCTGCTTTGATTAATCTGAGATTAGTTTTGTAATCTTACTGGTTTATTTGGTTTCATGTTCTAACAGCATGTCCTGTTGTGTTTCAATCCTCTTACACCACAGCAGTCTTATAACACTAGTGATTTGTTAGTACATGTAATGTTGTGGAACAATCACAAGTTAGTTCCTGTTACCACTTGCGTTATAGCAGTTATAAGCATTCGTTTGGATCGCTAGCCTCTATTTCTTATTTCTCTCTTTAAGTTGATAAGACAAAAAACGCGGCTTGTCATGTTATCAGAAATCTGCAAAATGCAAAGTCCTCTGTCCTGAAGACTTTCCTGTGTCTGAAAACCTAAAGGAACAGCTTCAAATCTGACTGTTGCAAAGCCCTGACACTGGAGACTCCTTCCAAATAAACAAGTCCTTACAGAAACCTTCACCATATCAACAATTATACATGTTCCCTTCTATAAAAATCCATGTATTATTAGGCAATGATTACATGGAGAGTCCACCATACAAGTCCATATGCATTAGCTGTTACTATAGAAACCATAACTGTTAGAACAAGTGCATTAATATAAACCTGTGATTTGCCTTGCAGTTCGCACTATTAACATTAACATTAATAAACACTTTTAAACACTCACCAATCAGATTTGAGAATTCAGCATCTCTGTGGAGTAAGTACTAAGTCATTGAGTACCTGTTCTACTGACTGGTGGATGTTGAAATCTGGGATGGACTCCAGTTTGTCCAGTGTGCCTCCAGTGTGTGCCAGTCCATGTCCACTTATCATAGGGACCTGCATGGATCAGAAACTGATTAGACAACCGTTCTGAATTCATCACTGGTCCATGAATACTACAATAAAGCGTGTGTATTTTTTATTTTAAGCATTGAATTAATAAGAAACCCATCTATTCACCTTGCACCCACAAGCAGCCAAAGCAGGGGCCAGTGGAAGGCTGACCTTGTCCCCGACCCCACCCGTCGAGTGTTTATCCACCACAAGCCCCGCCCATTCCTTGGGCCAGTGGAAAACTTCACCCGACATCATCATCTCCTTCGTCAACACCATGGTTTCCTCGGCAACCATGTTCTTCAGCCGTATGGCCATAAGCATAGCACCTACAAAAACCACACTATTAAGTTTAAACCATAAATCATAAACACATCTCTCTCCACACTGTTCTGCTATCATGTCTAAGATTGTGTTAATCTTCTCCTGTTTAAATTTTGTCCTACAAACACCTTTCTGGTGTGATCTCTGTTATCCATGCCTCATATTACATCATGCATCTTTCATTTAAATGAATTTAACCTTAAGTTCAGCCTTGACAAAAATAACTCTCAATAGTGAGCATTCATGAACCTCCCTCCTTCAAGAAGAATGCACAAGAATTCACACTTTTTATTCATTCTGAACTGGTAGTTTAATCTGGACTGGCTTTCAGTCCAGAAGTGTAAAGGAGCAGGTTATGAGAATATTATAGAACCCTGGTAGAAACAACAATTCTGGTCCCATCAAGCATCATATAATAATATAAAAATACTGTATATAAAAATAGTAAAACTAAGAGTGCTTTTGATGACTGATTATATTCTGATGAAATAGGAACAAATATTTCATTAGAAAGTATTACAGGCAGACACAATATAAAAATATCACTGAGAGTTAATGGAGGAACATGGTCCGAATGTAGATAAATATTTTTAGCAGACTGAACCAAGTAACTGAAAAATACTGATAAAGACTCTGTGCCTCTAGTTTTCTAAACAAGAATGATCTTGGCTTCTGTAGCAGAGCCTCTGTTGTAGTTTATCCAGTCACATCCATTTATGTAAATTATTCAGCTGAAGGGAGCTCATCAGACCAGAGACGAGCTACAGGGCTAGAGACGTTAGGTCAGAAAGGGAAGAGTTTTCACAGATCTCAACTCTCAACTCAACACAATTTTATTTACATAGCACGTTTAAAAACAACAGAGTTGACTAAGGTGCTTCACAATTAGGAAGTTGAAATGACAAACACCATCAACACACACACACATTAACAACATTATAAACTCCAACAAAAACTACATATACAAAGTGTGATCAATAGCAGAACAAATATCTCTAGTACTCAATGTTCCCACAATTCAAATGCTGAGACTTAAAAATCTCCACTGACGGGGCCAAGTGAATATTAAGGGGGAGATTGTTCCATAATTTAGGAGCAAGTACAGAGAATGCCCGATCACCCTTTGACTGTTGAGGGTCAGCCAACAACATTTGATTTGTAGACCTCAGAGGCCTAGATGAAATATAAAGGCTTAGGAGATCTATAATATAATGTGGAGCCAAGTTGTGTAGTGCTTTAAAAACAAATAATAAAATCTTAAAATCAATCCTGAACTGAACCGGCAGCCAGTGAAGAGATGATAACACAGGAGTAACATGCTCCCTTTTTTTTGTTTCATTTATTTATTTTTCATTTTATTTACCTTCTCTGGACTGAACTGATGACGTGGCTTGTTTAAAGAATAGTGGGTTTAAACAGAATGTTTAAAGATGAATGGACAGAGAAGTATTATTTATTCTCCCTGCATCAGATTCAAAACAGACGTCTCATCTGCATCCATGGTGCAAGTCAAAAGTCGTAACATGAGCCATCACTACAAAACAAATCGTCACCACTTCAAACAGGCTTATTTATAACCATCAACTAATAATTCATTGTTAATTGTTAATAATTAAAAGGTAACTATTGTCACCATTCTGTGATGAAATTTTACAAATTGTTCCCTGGAGAACTAGTCGTTAGGCCACGGCGCTCTCACTGCTGTGGCCCGGGTTCAATTCCTGGCCAGGGAGCCACCCCCAGCCACTAGGGTTGCACACGACAGTGCACTCCCAGTGCCAGTCCTAAGCTTGGATAAAACTGGGGAGGGTTGCGTAAGGAAGGGCATCCGGTGTAAAAAACTGTGCCAAATCAAATATGTGGACGAATGATCTGCTGTGGTGACCCCTAACAGGAGCAGCTGAAAGAAGAACAAAAAGCAACTCCTGTTCTAGTGCATTTCTTAGTGCTTTGGCTTGATGATAAACTCAGTACACAAAAGGTTGTAGAGGCACATTTCTGTTCTGTTAGCTTCATAACTGGTGATAAATACTCATCATTTTGAATGGAATCAACTTCTCTTAAAATGTAGGTTATACACTGCATTGAATTATACATTTAAGTTTATGCTAGAGTTTTTTTTTGTTGGTAAAGTAGATAAATTCTGATACTGCTTATCCTACACAGGGAGCCTATCCCAGGAGACTCACCCTGGATAGGGTGCTATCTCACACATTACAGACAATTTGGAAATGGCAGTCAGCCTACAATGCATGTCTTTGGGCTGAGGGAGGAAACCAGAGTACCTGGTGGAAATCCCCAAAGCATGGGGAGGATATGCAAACTCCTCACACACAGGGTGGAGGGATTCAAACCCGCAACCCCGGCAGTACAAGACAACAGTGCTGACCGCTAAGCTGCTGTGCCCCCACATACTGCACCCATATCTATACACTCTGTTCACATGCAGCTTATCTTGGGTGGAACTGGGGAAGTTATGAGGACGTTGTGATAACTAGACTGTTTAGAGTCTCACCTATTTGACTTTCCTGAATGGTGTGTGATTTGACTCCTTCTATAAAGGCGTGGATCTCCTCTGCGCTCAGCTGACCACCGTCCCGTTTCCGCCTGATCATCTCTGGGAAACTACTGGCGTCCATCGTGTGTGACATCCTTGCACTCACGTGGGTGTGCTTGTAAAGCTGTCAGCTGCATGCGGCAGAGAGCGAGACACAGGAAACCCAAATATTGCATCAGTTGCACCAAAGTTAAGACCCTTCTATTTTTATTAACATTGACTCCGTGTTCAAACAGTGCATAGCAAAGACTGTTGAATCAACACCTACAGTGTTCATAGAACTTCAGCTGAACACAATCAGTTCATTAGATGATTCAAGAGTTAATTATAGTATAGAGTAACTACACAGTAACTAAATAGCTAATATCGTTTAATTAATTAAGTAATTAAACAGTCAGTAGAATACTGGGAATTTTTCTGTGTAGCAAATAATCACATGCTTTGGAAAGTTCACAATAACCAAACGGACATAAGTCATCAAAAATTTCATCTTCCTCAGTTAGTGAAGTACAATAGGCAATTTTCTGAAGAAAAAAAAAAAGCTTCATGAATATTATCAAACTGACCAGAAAAGAATTTCAGAAGAACCTACCTGTTACAGTAAGGCAGATATGCACACTGACTGCAGTGCTGTAAAATCCCAAGTTCAGAAGTGTGTATAACACTCACAGCCTCTAATCCAATCACCCGGCACTCTCAGGCCCACCTGCCAGTCACACATTAACTATGACAACCACTGCTACTGTTCCACTGCTTTTTACTGTATTACGCAAATCCGATTACAGTACTTCCCTGTGTGGTATGGATGTAATTAACATACAGCCTATTGTATTATCCCATATAACCTGTTTCTCCAGTCTTTGCATAAGATAAAAGCTAGGCTTCTCACAAATACAAATATTGATTCAGAGTTTTGATTGGCAATAGTGTGTACAAGAAATGTGACTCAGTTGAGTAGAAGTGTACACTTAGTGTAAGAAATGAATTTGGATTGGACAGTAGAACAATTGGTTCTTAGAGTGGTAAGGTAGGTTGGTTGGTTGGTTCTTTCTTTCTTCCTTTCTTTCTTCCTTGATAATGAGAGAAATTGCAGTGTGCAGTGGTGGGATAGTGGAAGTGACTATACAGAGGACTACAGTTTGATCCAGTATTAGTTTTGGTCTGTAATGAACTGAACATTTCATCTATCAAAAGAAAATGTGAAAAATGTTAACGTTTTCCCAGGGTAGTCTTGTGCAGCTGACTATAGAATTGGCATTGTTTAGTCTGAAATGTTTTCAGACTAACATAGCACATTTAGCTGCTTTCTTTACCATCTGACTCACTGTTTTTTCCATCAGCCTGACTAGCCAACATCCCCACAGTGGCGTCTAGTGAAAGTATTAGTCAACTAGTCTATGCATCCTTTAATTTCTAGGGTGTAGTTTAGACAGTTTGGATGTCTAGAGGTCAGTGCCCATGTTCTCCACCAGATGTTTCCTGTTTGTCATATTTTTTCTCTAATTACAGAAAAAAGGGAACAGTATACTACTACCACTAAGTACACATAGTGAAGAAATACAGGGTAAGGTTTTACACAGAGGACAAACGGGTTTGAACCTTTATTCATTTCTTCAAGTGAGTGAATGGTCAATACTTCAAAAAGAAAACAAATGCCACAAGTTATGTACTCATTCTGAAATACTTTTTAGTGAGTAAGGTGAATTTACTCAATAGCTACTTATGGGTTTTGTGAACACTATTTATCTTCTATGCAAATCTTCACTGATGTAATGCTCTTATTTTTTACCCAGTTGTCTAATCCTGTTCTGAACACTTTTCTAGCATAGCAGGGAAAGAGAGGAACGAAGATATCCTTCTCTCAAGCTCAGATTGATAGGACACAATACTGTATTCTGATTATTTGATTATTTCTGGAGAGTTTGAATGTTCTCTAAAAGGAAATGTGGAACTATATTACATGTAGAGGTGGCACTGGCTTATTATGAGGAATATATTTATATATTCATTCATCTTCACTAAGTACTTTATCTTGGTTGCGGGCCTGGAAGATTACAGGAGTTGTGAGGCGGTAACTCTAACCATTGCGCAACCTATAATGTAACATATAATGTGTAATTAAATTATCCTAAAGGATTATGATATTTTTGCCATGTGTGAGTGTGTTTCTGAGCCTGGTTTCGGGTTGAGCAAGACACAGTCCATCCCCAAACCATCATCAGTGTTTCATTTAAAGCAATAAAAAACACTGTATTCCTCATGGGTGGCACAGATAGCATTTGCTGAATCACAGCTCCAGGGTCCTGGTTTGATCCTGAGCTCAGGTTAGTGTCTGTGCAGAGTTTGGCGTGTTCTCCCCGTGTCCCCATGGGTTTCCTCTGGGTTCTCTGGTTTCTTCCCAAAAACATGCTGGTAGACGGATTGTCTTCACTAAAATTGCCCCTGGGTGTGAATGAGTGTGTGAATGTAACCTTTCTGCCATGTCATTCATTACTAAATTAAAAATTGTAATCAGTGGTACTATGTAAGAGGAATAAAATTCTATTACAGAAAAACCAACTATCATGGATTATTTTCCTATAACAGCACAGCCATGAGTGATTTATTCTTGACATATAGCAGTTGATTTCATACAATCAGTCAGTTGGTGTCTTTCAATGGAATCTTTAAATATAGTTTTCACTTTTGAGGGTAATCAGACTTAAATGCTAGAAGTTTACATGTGGCTAAGATACATGCATACATAAAGGGTTTTCCCAGGCTGCCACACTTTATTCGATTATCAAGGGTAGCAGCCTAAATTACTCAATGACACTATAATAGTAAAAGGAATCAGATAAAAACAGCCCGTCTCTGAGAGCAATATAAATCTAACTGTGCAGACTAACATAGATTTGAGAATTGCTCTAATACTGCAGATTTCTCTGAGTATGAACCACTCATCACTCATCAGTCACTGGCTGAAATGCTTAAATATGTGACCAGAACAGCACAAGCAGTGACTCATCCTGCATCATCACAGACATGCTTTTGCTTGAATTAGTGTTTTGTTTTGTTTTCTTTCAAATGAGGGGGTAATGCATTCAGACTTGCCACCAAGGTTTCATCATGTTTCCTTTATCAAAAACACTGTCATACAAGGCATGTAGTTACGTTTTAAACTTAAACACCTTCCACGAGGATAGAAACTGAGTATTTCTGGAAGGCCGTGATGTTTTCCTTATGCTTATGCTTACATCTGCATCTAGGTAAAACTGTATTCGAGTGAAAGTTCCTGATCTTTCAACACCTTTGATACCTCACATGATGAACTACACAGACAGATCAACACTGATCAACACTGAGTTTGCTTTTTGTTTTGTAATTGCTTTAGAGTATCTTTCACATATTCGGATATCTGCATAACACTGCACCATGTTTGTTTTCATCTAATCTTTTAGATTCAACTTATTGGCTAAACATCAAGTGATGTCGAGTGCAGTTTCGTGGCAGTCCAGAACTCAGAAATAGAGGTGGATGAACACAACACAGAAATGGCCAGGCTCTTTCATTTCATTTCATCCAGGACAATGTGCCAGATTTACCCTCATAGCCATGAGCAATAGATTTATAAACATGTCAACTTATTAGTTGGGTACAATATTCTCTTGAAAGCATACATGGTCAGACTTTGTACTTCGAATTACTGAATTGAATTCAACAACAAATACATTAAAAAAAAAAAACATTAAAACTCCAAAGAAAGCGGTCCTTTTAGTTCCTAAATTGAGTGAGTGGGTGCCACACACTGACCAGTCATCATAGTAGTCCATTGCTTTAGCAACTCAACAGCTCTTATATGCTCAAGATCTGTTATACCCTGATGGATATTACATCCATACTGAGACTGCCAGCTGCATACTGGGTACTGTCAACCGTCGATGAAGCTGTGTATCATTCTGTGCTTGAGTGGGATGTGTTTGTGCATCTGATAGGAAGAGAGAGGACAGGAGAGAGAGAGAGAAAGAGAAAGAGCGAGAGAGAGAGGGAGAACAGCAGTGTTCTATGCAAATGGCTTATAAAAAAGTAGCACCCTCCACTTTGTGCAAATGTATCATCTGGATGCGAGGCAAGTGTGAGTCTCTTGAGTTACGTGGTAGGATTCTGGCGACAGATAGACGTGAAATTTATCTTGCGTTTAACATTATGATTAAATGGATCTGGTTACAGAGCCACTATTAGAATGTTCAATTACTTTGGTAATTGTAAAAATATTGGATTTAATTTAAAGCGCATTACTGTGCTAGGTCTGAACGTCATCAAAGGTAGTGTTCAGGGCAGCTTAGTCCCCAGACGTTTTCACAGCATTACAAGAAAAGCCTTCTTACTTCTATCATAATTTGAACTTGAAAGCTTGCACATTGGCTTGTTTGTATTTTCATGGCTCTTGTAATTTTAAAAAACTGCCTCTTAGACTCCTTGATGTTTAGTGATCAGTGTCACATACGAGCATCTTTCTTTTGAAAAGTGTACAATCGTGTCAGTCCACATGTGCATCATAAACACGATTAGCATGATTGTAAGCCCTTAAGTAGCATAAACTTTTCACTCAACCAAAGCCTGTTTTATAACAAAATTCCCAATTACACAAAAGAACAATCTATTAATCAAATAATTTTACAAATCGGCATTAAATCATGACACCTTGTTAATCCATCCAGAACACAAAAAGGTAACAAAACTGCTACCTACTCCCCATAGTATTTAAGTGCCTCTCTAATTGAAAATAAATACTCAATATACAATCTCACCTCACATTTATTCATAAATGACAAAAACCAATAAGCGGTGTTTCAACTCATTTCCTAAGTTTAAGAAAGGTTTTCTTTACTGCAAATATTTTCGATCTAAGAACTCACGAGGAATACTATGGGGGAGATAGTAACTATGATTGGGCTTATGCTATTAATTCATATTTAACGTAACAAAGATAAAATATGATAAAATAAACACACACAGGGCATAAGACGCATATTTCATTTAACACTCATACATTCTGTTGTTTGAATATATACGCCCATATATATCATACACATATAAAACTGACTGTATTCCTGAAAATACTCTTCTTTATCAAATTTAGATGGCGGCAGTACTATCTCAAGGCCACACTTGTATTATGAAAGGTTGTTTCAGGGTTAAAGGTGCATTATGTTGGATTGTTACACTGAATATCATTGTAAATAATTGAAAATTGATGCTGATCACTGACATTTTTAACTTCAATAGCTTTATGAACATTTTGCTATTCTGTGCCTTTATTTCCTTATTAAATGAATTAATTTATGCTACAAACACATGAGTACATTATTACAGAAATCACAGACAGAATAAATGATAAATAATAGTGGAACCAGTTCAAACATCCACAGAAAAATTAGCTCATATTATTATGGCCTACTTGAAAAAGCAAAACTTTGCTTAGAATTTGTATCCACATAGTGCACCTTTAAGGGGAGATTGTCACTTGTACACTTACAAGCCTCATCCAGTATGTTTTTGTATGAAATTCGAAGTTTCCTGCAAGGCATTTTTGACTGAAAGACTGTGAATAAATATCATGAATTGTAAACCCTGGGCACTTGGAAGCATTGGCTTTAAAAGGTCTAGGTGTTTTTTTTGTTGTTGTTGCTCCCAACAGTGAATTACTGAGATCCTTATTTCTTCTCTTTGTAATATAGCAGCCATGCCAGTCCAGTCCACTGACTAGATGGATCCCTTCTGGGGCACGTGGCCTATCAATCAACTCATTTTCAAACACAGCAAAACAGGTCTACAGACTACACACCAATTGTGACTAAATAGCGTAAGGTCTTACGCTTTGGGATTGTGCTTGGATGTGTTTAATCAAATAGATTATTCATGAGAGAGGGCCTGTGTGAGGCTGAGGAATCATTTAGCCAGTTTGGCTACTGGTCTGCAAATAATAGTGGTACAATTTGGCAAGGACTTTATTTAACTCTATTCTCTAGAATTTATTAAGCTCCTGAGCTCTCCAACAGCTGTTTGAGTGCACGTTCAATGTTCATCCGGTGCCCCACCCGTGTCACCCCCAATTCAGCTAAGTCATCCTTGGTGAGCGCAGGTAGATGCGCACCTTCAATTTCATGCTCTAAGAAGCGGGCACGATGCTCCCCTAGTCCCACACTCTCTAACCACTCGCCTACATCATACTTGCTCCACAGTGCAAGAGGGCGCTGTCTGAAGGGCCGCAGGGCCAGGAGTGGGGCGCCCAGGACTGGTGAGGGGCAGGGGGAGGCACAGGGCGACGGGGAAGGGGAGCGGCTGCGGGCACGAGCACTGGCACTCCGCATGACAAATCGCACCTCCTTGGGCTCCTGTGGGAGGCTCAGGCTGGAGGACTTGAGGATGGTATGGTGGTGATGGTGGTGGTGGTGGGGACCAAATGTGCGCATTGGCCCCAGAGGCTCACTTCGCTCTGGAGTGGCCCCCGGGCTGGGTGTCCTGCGGGTTACTGGGTAGCGGCTGCCCGGGCGGATGGTGAAAGTGGTGCCATAGTTCCTTTGTGAGATGGTGTGGAGCTCACCAAGGCTGCTGAAGAGTCTGACAGGTAGAAACAGGGGTTTGGGAGGGCAAGTTAGATAATGAAACCAAAATCCTCAAGTAAGTCACAGTTCAGGAAAAGACATTAAATTTGACAGTATAATATCTTTATATGAAGAAATAATACAGTTAGTGCTGTAAGCAAAACAGTTAGTATGCAGTTCTATTTATGGTTTCTCATTTACAAACAAATTCTGAAATTATATTGAAGCTAAAACCTACCTCAGGGTATTACTGAAAGGCCTACTTGGCTGCAAATATACAATATACAGAATATTCAATGCCTTAATCTTAGAAAACTTAGAATTAGTCAATTTATGGCTTTAATATACTTTAATAAAAGCCATGCATGATAATTGCAGCTATAAGTAATGATGCAGTAAGGAATTTTAGTGAAAGTTAGTTGGACGAAGAGGTGTCTTTTACCCACAGAGCTAAAAACCTACGATTTACTCTCTTCTCCATTCTCCTCACATCTGCAAGGACATATAGAGACACATAAGGGTGTGTTATGTGCTTACGTGAGGTGTGTAAACGAAACCTGTACATAACACTAACAGCTGTGTTCAGTGGTGGTGTGTGTTGCTCAAAAGTTGAGAAGACTTTGCTGTGGTACATGCAGGTGTGTGAACCATTTAGGCCAAGTGTCTGCAATTAGGTGAGACTCACAGTAGCTTCTTACCTGGCGCCACCCACTGGTGACCTTCTACCAGGGTCAAGTGCTCCCATTGGTGGCTCCTCCCCTAGAGAATGCGTATCTTTACTTAGTAACTCTGCCCCCATTGCAGCAGGCCTACTATCATCAGCTATGCCCACTTGAGCCCTGGTCTCCTCCCCCCAGAGTTTAGAGCGTCTTTGGAACAGGTAGCGTGGACGGACGGGGCCTGTGCTGGGTGGGTGTGGAAGCAGCTCACTGTCTGACGACTGTTTAAGCAGTGGGTCCCTGAGATGGGCGGGGCGGCCGCGGCCCACCCCGCAACGTGGCTTGCTGGCGTGGGCAGAGTCTGTGCTCTCTGAGGACAAAGTGGACATGCTGGAGACTGTGGAAACAGTACTAGTGGTCTCCATGTGGGGGTCCTCAACGCCGGAGTCTGCTGTGGAGTCACTTGCTTTGCCAGAGGAGATCTTTGATATAGAAGGCCTTGGAGACGCCCCTGGAGAAATACTGATAGTGACTTTGGGCGTTTCCTTTATTAGAAGGCCATTGGCAAAGGGTTGAGGGGGTGGGACTATGCCAATCTTGCGGAGTTCCTCCCTGGTTTCTTCATCACTAGATGAGAGAAGTGCAGGGGGCAAGGTGACTGTGTAGGGCTCTGCTTCCTCCTCTGAGCTCATGGTCATGCTCCGCCCTGCCAGGTTTGAGAGGGTTGGGGCAGGTGAAGGCATGGAAGGTGGAACTACTGGTTGGCTGTGCTCTGTGTCAATCAATGCTGGTTGGACGATCTGCACGGTTGGTGGCACCATGGACTCCTCCAAACTTCGCCCAGATACAGGGCTGCCATTTGTCACCTGACTAGCAGTTTCTGTTGTGATGCTGACAGGCTCTTCCCTCCAGGAATCAGAAGGTGAAGCCTCAAGAGCAGCAGGTGGTGTGACTCCTCCCTCTGTCTCTGGTCTCTCCACTGCTCTGCCCTGAGTGGGTGATGGTGAGGGAGTGGGTGTGGGAGTGGGTGTAGTACGGCCACTGAGTGCACGCTCTCTTGCAGCCAAAGCAAGTGCTAACGGAGAGGAGGGGTCCAAAGGACGCCCAGTGAGAGGATGTATAAATGTGGAACCCCCTGGTGGCAGACCAGGAGAAAGCATGGGTGCTGGAGGTGGCAGCTCAGCCAGTTCATCCACTGAGTGTGACTGAGATAGTAAGGGGGTGGTTTGAGGCTCGGTGGTGCTCCCCTCAACAGAAAGGAACACACTGGTCCTGCGACGAGCTCCTGGAGGTGTAATCCTAGCCCTCTCAGAGAGCACCTGCTGCTGGAACTGCTCTGCTCGGCTGCTATGAGGGATCCGAGCTCCTCCTAGGGGAGAGGGATCCCTACCAGTGCCAGCCTGGGCAGCTGTGCCCTCCTCAACCTGGCCTTGTTTGACCAGTGGACTCTTCCTGCGCTGGGGCTTAGCAGGGGTATAGACTGCACTCAAACGGCCCACATTGGCATATGGGTTCTCCACAGGCTGGCCACGCCTACGACCACGCTCAGGAGGAGCTGCCCCAGAGGTAGGTGTTGCTGGCCTGGGAATGGGGGCGGGCTCTACTGGAAGGTGGGCGGTGTCCTGAAGGATAATCATAGAACGAGCCTTCCTCTGGCGGTCAGTTGTGACAGGACCATGGAGCTTGGGTTCTGCACCTGGCCGGAAGCTAGAACGGGTCTGATTGGCTGTACGTGTTGGGGGCGGAGGAGGCAAGAAAGATGGAGGAGGCCCTGATTCCAGGAAGTATGGTGTAGGAGGGGGAGGAGGTGCGGTTTGTGGAGGGGGTGGGATACTGTCTTGTCGGAAGCTGTCAGTCATTGAGGAGCTTCTTGGAAAGCGGTGCTCCCCAATTAAAGCAGATATTCTTTCATCTTCTGGTGCACCTGAACAAAATGAATTATGTTCATCAGATATGAAGCGTGAATAAATTTCCTGTGCTAGACAAGTAAAATTTTTGAGACTGTAAGACGTCTGCAAGAAGACTGATTATGTGATCATGTGCATGAGTGGCCACATATAGTAACTACATTCATGGTTTTACCAAATGATTTAGTTCTGGTCATCCCTTGCAGTTGTATGTGACTTTTATCCACACCAAGGGACACCCCAGGAGATATTTGCATCCCCTGCCTCTCCAACAGAGACTACACACACACAGAAATCAGCAAAATAGTAAAATAGTTTATTAAGTATTACATTGGTCAAGTATTATGTTATCTGATCATTTGAAATAAATATGAACAATGTGATATGCATAAGTGTGTGTGTTTTACACTAATCTCGGCCTGTGTGATGCGTCGGCTGGTCGGTCTCTGTTTCACAGTGGCTGCTCTGGAGTCTGCATCTGAAGGCCGTTGCCTCATCACCACGACAGGCTCTTTTGGAGAACTCAGCATCTCATCCAACTTCTCTGTGAGGAACACACATAAACACACACTCAAAAAAATTCAAGACACCCTTTTTGAAACAAACAGACACTTCACAAAGCTTTATTCACAAAGCACACATTTAAGCACAAACAGAAATTCCCTTGACGCCACTGCAAGCCATATATACAATCCAAACTAAGCAATACAAGGCCATACACATATATGAAAATACACATTTGCTCTTTCACAATGTCTACTGTACACATACAATTTAACATCACACAGTACACCACAGTAAATACCCCCACCACAGTAAATACCCCCACCACACTGAATCGGTCTCATAATGTTTTCTCTTACCTCCCCTTCTTCTCCTTGATGCTTGTAGGTAAGAAGCAGGGATGAATCAACATGAATCAGTTGAAACTAATCGACCGAACATTGAAACTAATAACTGATGCTTGGTTCAGTTTTTGCATTGCATATGTTACACTTGTGTCAAAGTTTGACAAGAAGTAATTCCTTCCTCTAAAAACATAATCAGTGTTCAGAATAATGCATGAATGAAGCCAACTAGTTGAAGTAAAGGCCTGTTCTTAAAATAAATTAGATGTTTTTTGGTCCTGATCTTGACTCAGTCTCGCTTTCATTTGGATTTGATCTTGACTTGGCCTTGACCCCCTTAAGGGGTCACAGCAGGTTACAACACAGCAGAGTTTAGTATTTTACCACAATTATCATACCTGATTCAACTCATCAGCTGCTGATATTCTTCTTCTTACTCGTAATAATAATAATAGTAGTTATAGTAATAGTAGGCCTAGTAGCTATAATTAGGATAGAAGAGCTAAAGCCCAGAGTGTCTGTGAGATTCACATGAAAAACACATAAACTCCAAAGCATGTTATGGACAGATTGTATGGCTGGATAGCTGGATAGATCTGCATAAGGTGGTATAATGTAATGTCTATTATACATTAATGATTAACCCTGAAAAATAAAATAGGAATCCCATTAAAATCTCATATTCCTAGGGGAAACCCATTAAAATTTAATTGTATTGAGAGATAACAATAATGGACTATGAACTCCCATTAAATTCCACATTCAGGAGGTGATAATTAAGGCATTATGATGGGAATTTTCCATAAAGCAGACATCACATGCCATATATAATCTGTCATTATGCCAAGCTTGTCTCCTCTGTATGTAGGCAAATTAGTTCAAATTGGCTCCTTCAAGCGCTTGGAGTTTTACTAATAATGCTAATGGTTATGATAAAGGGTTCAAAACTCATTCCTTAGGCCTGTCTATGTGTATATGAGTGTGTGTGTGTGTTTTACCCATCTCTTCCAGCTCTGCGGTCATGCTTTTTGAGCGCAGGGTTAGGCTCGTGCTGGGGTCTCTCTTGGGTGGTGGAGGAGCTGAAGAGCCATCAAACAAAACAAGTGACATACAGAGACACAGTTCAACACACCAGAGTGGGATTCTTATGGTCTTATGACTGCATGTGTGGTGTTTTTTGGTATTTGGATACACACCCTTTTTGCGAACAACATCTCCGGTGTCAGGTTTCCGTGTCACTGATACCACTTTCATAAGAAGACGACTCCCACCTTGCCGAATCAGAGAGACCACTTGCCGATGGCCCACTTTTACCACACTCACCCCGTTCACCTGAGTCACAGAGAAGGGTGTATTTATTCAAATAACTCTTACAAACTTATTTTCCAGGCTCAGTAACAGTTTTAAATCCCAGAGCTGCTCACCTCGATCAGGAAGTCCCCGGTTCGTAGCCCTGCCCTCCATGCCACCCCATCCAGATCCACTGACTCCAGATATTGCAGCGCAGGGAACGCAGGAGTTGGAGTGAATTCTTCAATTGGAGTTTCAGCTGGTAGTAGAGAACACACACACATAAGACACAATTGGCATATAACAGGTATCTGTATGTAAATGGAAGTGTGTGTGCACTGTGAGAGTAGCGTACATTTACATTTACATTACCTTTAGCCCCTCGAAGAACGAAGCCAAATCCCTCACTGTCTCTCTTCTGCAAAGTGGCAGTTTTCTCTTCAATTACATAATCACTGAGGACACAGGTCAGTTGTAAGACATTAATTTCACATCTTCTTACATTTCATGAGAAAACATAAATCAAGCACATCTGGCGTGCTGGATTTCTACATGAGATCTGGTTAGTCAGTGAGTATAAAATCCCTGAAATTGATCACAAGTGTAAGATTCTCAAATCTTTCATGGAAATACTGTATTCGTGTTCTGTGTGTAACAACATTTGTGTAACTGATTCCACTGATTTTCAAATTTCATATTTGTATACAATATAACATTGCCCACATTTAAAAAGCACAATATCAAGCATGTGTACAGTGAATACTAGTGTTCAAGCATTTTAGATGACATTTACCATGTTATAACTGTTTGCAGGCTGCACTATAGTACATATTCCAGATCAAAATATAGAGAGAGGAGAGAGAAGTGGAATAAGAGATTGTGTACCTGTAGGAGGTATAATTATCATAGGACCCAACGGTGTAATGCCTAAAAAGCCTCTTGGTGCGATCTTCTCTTGTTTCTGCAAAACAAATCCATTTCAGGTGTGACAACATACTGAATACTAAATCATGATATGTGTATATGTTAAACAATTAATGCATGAATTCAACCACATGTACAATACGTGTAGCAGTCTGGGAAAATCCACTGGATGTCACTGTGGCTAAATTCTGGCAAACAGCCAAAAATGATGAAAAATCATTTTTAGACCAAAATAGTTTTTTTTCTGTCCATAACATACTTTAACACTTTTACTTTACAGCATAGAAAGGTTTTTATTTTCAAACCTTTTTTCAACGATCATCTTAGGAGCCAGTCTAACAAACACGGCTGCAGAAATGCTATAAAGATAGACATAGTAGCTGTGCTCATATTTATTATTTTGAAATCAATATATAGCATTTGCTTTTAGACAGTCAGTGTGCTGGTGTCTTTCGGAAGAATTAGGATTAAATCTTCAGATGCAATTTTCTCCTTTTTCATTTTTGGAAGTAACCAGATTTCAAAATGCTGCAACTTCTGGTTGAGAAACATATAAAATTTCACCATGTGAAGGGTTTGTCCACACAGATTTTTTTCTATATTTCTTCATGTACATTTCAAAAGATTAAAACCAAATGGGATTGACTTGAAGTGACATCAAGAATGAACCCCATATGTTAAATCTGAATGTTTAGCCAGTTTTAAATATCAAAATTTTGTATCTTTGTTAAAGTTTCATTAAGTTCACTTAAAATTTCCCTTTTTTTCCCAAGCTCTTGATTTGCAATATGGACATACTATTGTAGATGTGTGTGTATGTATGTATGTATGTTCTAACCTAGTCGTGGGTCGTACTGTCTCAACTGAACCTCCTCTACGCAGTGCGCAGGAAACCAACCAGTTCGTCCTTTAACTGAGCCTTCCCAGAATCCTCCTTCACCTATGCTCAGCACTAGGAGAGAAATTGAGTCATCAAATATGGTTTTCCCAGTTTTATTAAGGCTGCACTCAGATCTCAGAGAAAAAAAAATTTGTGTCCTATTAAACCCCTTAAAGTACAAGAATCATTGTTACTGAACAGTTTATTTAATATCTATTACAAATGACAAACATGAGGAATGTGAGTCTGGGTGCTGGAAGTTTAAGGGGTTAAAGAAGTAAAGTAGACAGTCTTTATTATCATTATCATACACAGTATATTTGTATAAATCTTTTCTTCTCATATACCAGCTTGGAATGAAGTTGGGATCAGAGCGCAGCCGTACTACGGCCTCCCTGGAGCAGAAAAGGCTAAGTAAAAATCCAGCCTTAAAAACCCAGCCTTAACTGTTGAGCCACTCTATGGCTGCCCTGGTTATATAAAGGTGTATATAAGCAATCTGTTGTTACACTAGTAAGTTACATTATGCACTTTGATAGTGTTTTCAGTACATCTAATTTACAGAATAATTCTAATTCTGTTTTGGCTGTTTGGGTTTTATATGCAGTATATTTTATTATTACAGTGGCAACCTGCTTTGGAACACTGTATAGAGATACAGATGCTCCTAACATACTGTAAGACAGACTGACCTTTGACCCTCTCCCCGCGGTTGAGTGTGATCTCACCCTCACCCTGCGGAGTGTGTGAGCTGACAGCGATGAAGGTACGTCCAGGCACGGCGCTGTAGAGCCTCCGCTTTGGCCCTCGCGATACAGCAGGGGGACTGGGATCCCTCTGCACAGGACTGCCAGGGCTGCAACATACACACAAATATACACACATGATATGTCAGAACTGTAGGCTTTTAGGTTATCCAAACACCCCAACAGATGTTTGACTGAAATCATGGATTACACTGCAGGAGTAGATTTTAAAAGGATGAACTGTGAAATCCTAAAAAAACCTTAAAAGCTTATAACAGTGGAATGATGTGAAGTGGGAATAAATTTGGCATTAATTCATTAACGCTGCAATACTCATAATAGAGATGTGTTTTCTTTTTGTTTAATGTCTTTTTTTTTTACCTGCACTTGACTGGTTTAAAGGGGCAATTTGTTGCCTGTGCATTGAAATGCAACTGAAATGAAAACACTGAAAAGTCTGAATCCCTGAATCGACTCCATCCCCTCTGTTAAATCTATGTATGAGCAGCTTGCTTCAGCTGGGGGTGAAGTACATTTCTGGGCCAGAAAAAAAAAATTGATTAAACTAGCGGTATCCATAGCATGGTGATACTGTTAATCATAGTTTTTAAAAGTATCATTGAACTTATATGATTATTATAGGTCTAGAGACTTTTAAATATGTCAAGCTTCCCATGATACAATTTTAACAAGCCATAATTAAAACAAGTTAGTTCTTGTGAATTTAGGGGCAATTTAGTATATCTACCTGTTGGTGTATATTTGGGAGATGGGAGGAGAGCTGAGAACCCAAAGCCAACCCATATAGACATGACAAGAGATCACATGAAACATGTGAACATGGCCGGTAACCTGAGCTCAGAATCGAACCAGGGACCCTGGAGCAGGGGCGCCATCATCAGGTTCAGAATGGGTTTAACCCAAACCTCAGTAACTCAAAAAACATGTAGGCCTATAAATAATGTCCATTTGAATCTAATGTCAATTTAGATTAAATGTGTTCTGTTGGTGGAAAGTTCTGGAATAAAAAGCTCTGTGGCTCCAATAAATATCCAAAATACTGTATTATTGTACACATTTTAATATTGAGCTTAATATTTGAATAGGTGGTTTATGTTGTGTAATCTATACTGAAGTACTGAAGTGGTCCACAGAATTTTTTCCAGTTAAAGGAGCCAAATATTTGATAACCCCTAATGAAGAGTACCTGAGATGGCCACGGGTGTGTCTCCTGAGGCTGCGTGTGTGTCCCCCCTGTGGACTGTGTGGGCTTGGTATGGTGTTATCGGGCTCCAGTGGGGGCAGGCTGTGTAGTGAAGGGGCTGGCGAGGGGGCAGGCAGACTCTCGTCCAGTGCGTTATCGCTGGCCGAACGCATCAGGGAGCGGCGTGGTGACACACACACCCCGCGGCGCCGAGACGAGTATGAGGGGCTCTCCCTGAAAGGCACTGCAACAGAGAGACAGTCTCACACACATACACACCATCGACTCATGGTCACGTACGCATACACAGAGTCGAGCGTCTGTGTATTCTCTGCGGTTTCCGGCAGACATTCAGTGGAGATTTCAAACATGCAGATAACACACAATTACAACACGCGCACACACACACACACATCAACAACTATGACAAGTTTATGACACATCTGGGCATTATTCTGCATGCCTTGACTGGTTCACAATTCCACCCTTCAGTCAGCTGAAGTAAATTATATTTATTTAAATATAAAAATGTCAAGACATTAAGAATGATGCCCTTTTTTTAGGAGTCAAGAGATTCTACAAAAGAATCACAAAATTTGTGCAAAGGGATTGAACAAGTGTTACAGAAAAGATTCATGGACAACCCAGAGATTGAGCAGAGAAATCTTCAGGATACAGAGAATACACAGAAAACACGTCATTACATACACACACACACACACACACACACACACACACAGACCATATAGAAATTACAAACAGATGATTCACAGGTTACATTAAGATCACATGGAGGAGCAGTGAGATTTACAATGAGAGCACACACAGATTATAAAGACGCTGTATAACGATGGTGTAATGTCTGATACGTTATTGAAGCAGAGATTAAACACAGTATGTACATTAGATTATTCTATTAGACTTTCTTTAATAGTCCACTTTTTAGACTTTATTAACAGTCAAGAAATCACCGATAGACTTTCACAGTGCAGCCTATCAACTGAATCTCAACAACAGCAACGCTTTGTTTTTGTTCATGTTTAAATCTCAAATCTGATTGGTCAGAAGGTGTTGATTCATTTAATATAGCAAAAGCTCTGTGTAGTGCCAACAGTTATGCAAATCACAGATATTCTAATGTTATCGTTTCCATACTAAGAGCTAATTCACAAGAGAGAGGGAAAGAGAGGCCGGTGAGGGAACTATTGTTTATAGCTGCTATAATGTAAGTGATAACAGGAATTACCTTGACATTTCACAATGTTAAGTGTACCTATAAATGGAGAAAAAAGTATAATGTGCCATTCTATAATAAACATAAATTTGTCATTGTTGGCAAACTGCTGTAGTATAAAAGAAATTAAACACTTCAGGACACGCTATTGTTGGAGAATAATGGTAACAGTTACTCTGCTTTACGTCAGGCTGCATCACACCACCCTGTCGTTGATTATTTTCTTAATATTTATTATATAAATAGCACACATAGATCATAGGCTATGAACTTTGTTGCTTTCACTTGTTTACGTATTTTGATTTTTAGTGGATAATCCTTCAGTGAACAGAGAACCTTATTACAACGTTCATTATTAATTATTCAACAGGTTCTAAGAGGGCCTGGTTATATGTCTCAAAAATTCCTGCAAGGTTTTAAACCATGTTTTTAATAATGATAGTTAATAACAAATAAAAACATTACTGTAAGCAAGATTTAGAAACATTAAAATGTATAAAAGTGCTTTTAACACACCTGCACCAGATAGATTGTACCTAAAGATCCCAAAACATTAAATCATCTTCAGTGATCACTTTATCCTGGTCATGGTCATGAAGGATCTGTCTATCCAAAGAACACTGAACATGATGCAGGAATACATCCTGGTGGGACACCAGGCCATCACAGGGCACCGTGCACACACACATATTCACACACTCATTCACACAACGAGGGGCAATTTAGAGTAACTGTTCTACCTTCTGGCATGTTTTGGGGAGATGAGAGGAAACCGGAGAACTCAGCTGGACCACAGGCATTTAATAGGGTACTTTAAATATGTACTTTAATTATTAAATTTATGACATTATTAGAAGACAGATGGACATTTGTTGACATGTTAAGAATCCGTTGATAAGCTGCTTCATGACAGTCTATAGCCGGTTTGTCTAAAGTAGACTATCTAAATTAAGTGCTATCTTTTATTCTTTAAATGGAGCAACTTAATTACAGTTAGATGTTTTAGCATCTGAACTGGATTAAATCTCTTATATAAGCTGTAAAAATGTAATACAGACAATTTTTAAGATTTAATCCAATCCACTGGCAAAAGTGGCACCTGCTCATAGATACCAAACCATAAACACAGCACTTGAAACTGCAAGAATGAGTAAGAATGTAAGACTGGGTAAGATAGTATATATTACACAGGGGCTAAAACAGCGATCTGAGCAGATAATCACATGTTTGAGTTTTTATATTTGATATTGTTAAAATGAAAAGGCGCCCCATTTCTTATTAAAACAAATTACATTATTGAAACTTGGACAAAAGGTTTTGAATGGCTTTCTATTTGTGCAATCAAATGAACATGAGTAGGAACCACTGTTTAAACCTCAAGGTACGAGAGCTTATAGTGAGGTCAAGAAGGTCAAAGTATGTCTTACCTACGTCTGAGGTTTTATGGATCTTGATGATCTCAGCCAGGTCAAAGTTCCCTGCGATGATGGCCACCTACAGGTGTATCCAAGATTATTCTTTTTTTTTTTTTTTTCAAATAAATTGTATTATGCCATGACAAATCACAATCTTGAAATCATGCTGTTATGTGTGATCTTATTTTAATTCTTTAGATCCAACAGATTCAGGCAAACAAAAGTTTCAAAAGTAAAAATTCCTCGAGGCAGGCTACCTGGAATGCTGTCTGGTTGTTGTAGTTCTTGATGTCTTTATTTGCCCCTCGAAATAGCAACACTCGGGCACAGCCGTCCTGCACAGACGGGAAACGAGCGGGATGGGATGGAGGTGAAGGACAGAAGTTTGGAGAGAAGGGAGAGAAGAGAGGGTACACTGGTGTAGGATCAAGGATAAAGGCATATACACATCTTTAAAGCAGGGGTTCTCTATCTTTTGTTGATTGATTGATTGATTGATTGATTGAACAAAATGTATTTTAATAATTCTTTTATATTAGGCACCATATGCAAACATCATCCTATTTATTTCTTCACGTCATTACAAAGTTTTCCACCCACAGGAACCAAAACTATTTACACTTTGTGTTAAAACATTTTCTGTCACACAACAGCACTAGACACAAGCTGACATCAGTTATTGATTTATTTGGTTGTAAGTGATTGAGCTTTAAATCACCCATTAAATCTATGTGGCAATGTAATTAATCAGGCTTATAACTATTTATACCACAGCGCTGCTGAATTCTTGAAACTAATTGGTCATAAGGTGTTGATTCATTTTCTGTAATGTTGTAATGTAAGGTGGACGTATCACATAAAAATACATATTTTTTAAATGTGTGCAAATGTTGATATAGTTTTCTGTGAGGAGGCATTTATTTAGCATTTTTGGAAGGAGTCTCCAGTGTCAGTGCTTTATTACAATCACAGGTAAAGCTGTAATTTTACATTTTCCAACACAGGAAGGTCTTCAGGACAGAGGACTTTAGTTTTTGTCATTTCTCTGTAACTTAACAAGCTGGGTTTTTGTCTTATTAAAATAAATACATCGTTAAATGAAATTATAAGAAGTATGATATGTCGTCCTTTAATAAATTAAAAAACCTTTTATCATTGGCAAATTGCTGTAGTACAAAAGGAATAAAAAATGTGCTGTTATTGTAAAATAATCAACTTCAGGGTGGTAACTGTAACTCAGATGTGCACCAGGCTGCATCACACCATCCTGTCATTGTTCATTTTCCTAGAACAGCATGTCTTGTATTTTATTCTTTATATAATGACTATAACAATGTTCATAGCAAATGATGGTGAGCTTCACCAGGGTTGCCAGGTCCACGATATCCCAGCACAGATAGACTACTTTTTGCAAAGCAGATAGGTAAACTGCAGTTTTTAAAACTATAAATGTAAAGTCTGTTTTGTACGCACCAGGTTATAATTAATATATTAATAATGTATTAACAGGTGAACTGTGCTGTGTATCAGTAGAAATTCTATTCAGAGATATTCTAACTGTTGTAAATGCATATAAAATATGATTAGTAAACTATTTTTACAGTATACATTTTTTATTATTTATTATTATTTATTCTTTTCTGTATTCTTTGATTTTTTTTTATATTTCTTGGTTTCATGGAGAAAGAACTGTCTAGAAAAACCTGCATGGTTTAAGACAGCTTCATTTACAAATGACTGTGCCTTTTAAATTTTACAATATATTTGTCAATGTTAGTAATTACTTTAAAGTTTAATACAGGGTTTGGGACGTTCAGACGTTCAGAAGTTTTGTTTTTGGAAGAGTTTTGAAAAGTCATTGTCTTTGTTTTGTTATACAAACCTGACAACCCAGATCTTCACCACTATAACATCACAAAATCACGGGCCACCTCGATATACATCAGGGACTCCTGGTGGTCCTTGGATACCACTTTGAGAACTTAGCATCAGGATGTAGTACTTGTGTGTGTGTATGTGTGTGTGTGTGTAATGTATGTATATAGTATGTATTTGTACCTGGTTGTAGAGAGCACACAGGTGCAGCGCTGTGTTTCCTGAGGCATTCTGCGCACTCATCTCAGCTCCGTAGAACAACAGGTGCTCGAGGTGCTGCACGTTTCCGTGTCGACATGCCTGCGGATCAACACCACCCCTGTGCTTTAGTCCCCCTAGTGCTGCAGGTACAGTGAAGAAGTATATATGTGTGTGTGTGTGTGTGTGTGTGTGTGTGTGCTACCTGGTGGATCTCCTGCCAGCCATTCTCGTCACTGTAGCCGAGCTGAGCGTGATCATACAGCAGCAGTTCACAGCAGTATGGGTCACCCCCCACCATAGCGCTGTGGTACAGAGGAGTGAGCCCACGGCTGTCTTTATAGTCCGGAGACGCTCCCAGATCCAATAGGGTCTACAGAGTGTGAGGAAGAGAGAGAGGAAAAAAAAAAGAAACAAAGAGCTCTGTTTTCATTCAGACACAAGCATAAATTAGCGCTATAACACCTGCGTACGGGTAAATTGGTTGGGCGTAAATTTTCAGCCATTTTTGTGGCAATGAATGAGTCTGCGCTGATGTGGGTGGAGAAACACAACAGGAGATGAATGAACACACAAAAGCACAAAAAAGACTTTTGTTGTTCTATCAGCCAGCTAGTTATTTCTACCACTAAAATATTGATGGGAAATCTTTACATATGTCATTATGAAACTGGCATACACTCGTTTCGTAAGGAGAAAGACAGGAGTTGATCTGATTAGATATCACACCACCTCGCCTCTTATTAATATATTATTTCTAATTTAAACCCTTTTTTTCAATTACGCCACTCTTCACTTATAGGTGAAAAAAGTACTGAGAAAGTATATGTAAGTGATAGTATAGATAATGTCTTCAAATCTTACTCAGTTAAAAGTGGAAGTATACATCCAAAAATGTACAAATGAAACTCAAAAAGTAAAAAAAATGCCTAGTTTGCTACTTTTTAAATGTACTCGAGAAACCGCTAAAGGAACTATGCCTGAAAACATCATTCAATCTCTTTTGCTGGTCATATGCAAGACTAACGCTATGTAGTTTGCAGAAGTAAAATATCATGTAAATAACCAATATTTACCATTAGCTAGAATTTTACTTGTTGCCTAGCTAATTTATGTTAGCTACTGGAATCGATGCTAATCTAACCTGGTATTAGCAAAGAAAACAGGCTAACTTAGTTAAATACAGCTACTCTGAACATTTTTTCAAATTAGATGGAAGTCAAGCTTTCTAGGATGCAAAAGGAGATTTTTATATGACTCATTATACTCATTTTTATATGATTCTCTGCTTACTCCTTCATACTGAAACATTTTACTGCGCTAGGGCCAGGGGCGCTAATCCTCAAGTTCAACACTGCAGTCTGGTGGCTTATTCATATTCAGACACACACACAGATACGTATAGCACTAACTACATTGTGTAGCATGATGAATTGATGTGATTCTTAATGCTTTTCATTGATGAACTTGATTGAGTAATTTAAACTTAAAAGTAAATAAAATGCATGGGAGCCCATTGGCTGCATGAGAGAAGAAGAGATTTGTAACAAGTATTTTGAAGGTCTGAATAAAAATGTAAGGACAAAAAAGTATGGTTTTTAATGAAAATTTAATTATGTAAGGATACAAGTATTTAATTATGCCAAAATAATGCTTAAGTACAGAAACGAATTACAATTACTCAAGTATTTTCCACCCCTGGCACTCAAGGTCACCAAAAATGAATCTTGTAACAGTCTTATGCCATACTTTCGCACTGGCATTATGACAATGAAAATAGTACATGAAAAAATCAATTTTTTGTATTCTTTTTATGGGATTATATGTTGGCTAATTGTAACTAAATGCCACTTTGTTAATCTCTCACAGATTCTTCTGTGGAATTTTTCTGTGGAAATATTCCCAGCAAAATTCCCTTCTACATGTTTATATTCCTCTTGTTTAAGAGACATCTGGCCCAAAAGACTAGAGTAAAACACAGAACAAGATAAGTGCATATCCACACAGATGGTGCTCACTGCAGATGGGCTTGGACCGTGTGTGTAGTGTGTGTGTGTAAAACTCACAGTTAGAGCTATGTGGTTGTGCGTCTGTGCGGCTTTGTGAAGTGCGGTGATGCCGTCTCTAGTTCTGAAGTCCAGGTGAGCTCCTCCGCTCCTCAGAACTTTAATCAGCTCAGCGCTTGAGTCCAACTGTGCTGCCAGGGTAAGGGGCGACTCTGGAAGGTGCACACACACGCACACACACACACACATGTCTGGTCTGTTACAAACATTTTGTTGATCTCACAAATAGCTGCAATTTGTCTCTTGGTTAGAAAGAACACTTTTAGAAAACAGGTTTCATCAAGGGCTCTTCTTTCTCTTAAGCATTCTTAAGAGAAAGAGCCGAAGAAATCTTGTGGTCTAAGTGGTTGACAGTTCTCGATTTAAAAAACAAAAAGTCTAAAAGAAAAATCTGTTGTTGTTGGGTTCTACACAGACCTTTTTAAGCACTCCTTAAGAGAAACAACCAAAGATTAGGACACTGAATGGAACAGGGCATTTTGGTAGTTAATAGTTCTATATTAAAAAAATATAAAAGGGAAATCCATTGCTGTTGGATTCTACATAGAACCTTCAGTGAAAGAGCCAAAGAACCCATAAGGATCTTAAATGGAAATGGTTCACAATTCTAGATTAAAGAAAAAAAATTAAAAAGGAAATACCTTCTGTTGGTGTCTACACAGAACTTTTAAGCATTTTCACTTTTAAGTGAAAAGCCAAAGAATGCTTTAGAATCTTAAATAAAACTCTTAAATGAGTTTTTTTGGGTGGTTAATAGTTCCAGATTTTAAAAAATCTACAATGGAAAACTGTTGCTGTTGTTGTTGTTGTTGTTGGACTCAACACAGAACCTTTAAGCATTTCCTGAGAGAAAGAGGCAATATGATTAAATAGAGCTGGGTTCTTTGGGTGGTTAACAGTTCCAAATCTAAAAAATTCATTTTGTTGTTGGCTTCTAAGTCAAAGAACCCTTACATGGAGTGTAAAAAGACAATAACAAAAACAAACAATTTCAGTATGGCTAAAAATGTGACAAAAATGAACTTAAAAAAAATCTCATCCTCACCTCCAGTTTCTACATCATGGAAGTTGGGATCTAGCCCTTTCTCCAGGAACCTGCACACCTTCTCCACACTCCTCTGCTGAACATACTCCATAAACTTCTTCAGATTGGCCTAAAAGGGAAACACACTGTGATAACTAATGCCATGACAATAATAATACTGATATATATATATATATATATAAGTACTACATCTTGCCTGCAGGAATGCTGTGTTTATATTGTGCATAATGTATCTACACTCAGTTATGGAACTCCAATGGCACTCTAGTACTTTAACATTTAATATTCAACTGTTAAATTGTGTGTGAACTGGATTTATTATAATTAGAAAAATAAAAATTAACTATAAACTTAAATGGCATATTGTTCTCCTCTTCAGGCCATCTGTTGGAGTGTGGAAAAAATGCCTTTTTAAATTTAAAAGGCCAGGCCTAGAAAACATCTTTTTCTTTTCATACAGATGTATTTTCAGCTTTTAAAATCATTTTCAGTGAGTTTCATTATTTACAGAAGACAAAAGCAGAGAAAACATATCCATACTAATGTGGATGAGGTCAGAAAGATGGCTTATTTTTTACAAATAAATGTTAACAAAAAAAATTATAAAAAGAATACTGAAGCACTGAATTTATAGCCCCTCTGTCAAGTGTGTTACCTTAGTGTGAAGTTTGGCTAATTGCTTGTCGTCCACATGGCTCTGAGTGTAAACACGTCTCTTGTAACGAAACTGCAAACACACACACACAAAATCAGACCACACCACTAATCACAAAAGCAGAAAGACAGGCTTTCCATTCTATTTGTAGTGATTTGTGTATGTATTGTGTGACTGTCTCCACAAGGCTGTTGACCTTGTGGGGACATGTGACTGGTGTTTTTTTTTTTTTTTTTTTTTTTTACAAAAACTACAGCTTAGATTCAAGCATTAGATTTAGCATTAGGTGTATTATAGCATTAATCAGCTGCATTAATGTACCTCTAGGTAAGGTACAGGTGTGACAGTAGGGAGAGGATACTCCCTGAGCAGTCTCTCTTCATCCAGGAACTTGCCGGCTCGGCCGTTGAAAGCCGGGAGGTAGAGGCCATAGTTCAGCACGTCTGTCAGGCTCTGCGTCAGAGTAACCAAAACCCGCTGCTTACACACCCACACCGGAGCCTCCAAGTCCAAGCGCAGACACTTCTACACAAACAATATGAACACACAAACAACACACACACTTACACTGAGAAGAATTCATACATTTTGTTCCAGTTTTTGGTTGATAATTCAGATTTAGAAATGTAACATAGTGTCAAATTTGTCATTAATTTTTAAATTTAGTTAACGCTGTTCTGTTAAGCAAACTAGTGATATTAGTGAGCTTCACATACAGGAAGCAGATGTCAGTCTACTGCCTCATACGGGTGAGGAGAAATGTTTTTATCTTGTTAGCTAGCTAACTAAAATATAGCAAAACATGACAGAAAAACAAAGCAAAGCTCCATTTGGTCCATGTTACTATTAATGAATAAAGACTTTGCACTATCCTTTCACTCGGTCAAACTCACTGTTTCTTTCTGTTGTCTAAATGGCACAGTTATTTATATCTCCATAGTCTGAGAAAGTGAGGATAACTTTAACAAGTAAGGTAACATCATAGCTAAGAAATACTGCTGTATTCTTTGAGATAATAGTTCAGATGATTCATTCAGGGTCAGTGTGCCGACTGCAGTATCAACTCCAGAGCTCTGTTATTCCTATAACTGAGTTTAATAATAATTTTCCTGCTAGTTTTGTGACTGAAGAGTGACAGAAAGCCTGAGGAAAATGTAGCTAGCAAGCTATGAATATGATACATCGCTAACACACCTTGGTTTTTCAGTGAGTTAATCTGTAGCTAGTATATGAGCTTTGAATGACTTGCCATTTTTGAATTGCTTGAATTGATTTAAGACTTCATTCACATAGAATATAGGAAAATGCAAGGGAAAGCAAGTTTACTGTAGTTGGTAGGTATCATCATTAATTAGACTGATTTCTCAAAATATCACTCAGGTTCAGTGAGCTAGCGCTTTTTAGCCATTGATAGGCTTCCACAAAAGTCTCTTAGCCTCCAAAGTAGCCTCTCTACAGACCAGCTCTCACTTTACTCCAGTGGTTCTCAAATTGAGATCTGAGATTTTTTTTTGTTACAGTGGGGGAAATCACAGCCCACCATTATCAAAGTTACTATATTTATTATTGAGAGTTTTCGTAGCATTTAGCCTGTTTGACCGCTCACATGAATATACTGAATCTAATTCTAATCCAAACCTCAATGCTAAAAAGAATTAACCTAAAAATAATGCCAACTTGGACCTATTGTGTTATATGAGTGTAAAAGTTCAGGAATAAAAAGCTCAATGGCACTAAAAAAGAGCCAAAATATTACAGACAGATTAAAATAATGAGCCTAAGCTTATGTTCATAAAGTAAATCTAAAGGGTTCATGAAGGCAAAAAGTCTAAGAACCGTTGCTTTACACCAAACATTTGAGTTAAGCATTGTTAATCCAATGAAGAATGGAAATGTTTTTCCATCCATGAACTACCAGCTCATCTCTATTCTGTGATACACACGCACATATTCTCTGAATGGGACTGTGGTAATGGAAATGATGGCCTGCGTGACCCTGCATTGCGGTCAACCTCTTACTGATTTTAAACCACAGCACTGTTGAAGCTCCATTCTGAGGGTGTTGATTAATGGAAGAAGATCAAGATTAATTTTCTATACCAGCAGATCTGACAGTAGTTCCAGCTGTAATTCAGATAATAAGTTTATATTAATGTGTTCATTCTAATATGCTATAGTTTCTATAGTAACAGCTGATTCACAGGGACTTGTATGGCAGATGTTACACATACTTTAAGCCTAATAATAAGCAGAATAAAATGTGTTGTTATTTAACAAAGAAAACATATAACCATTGAAATTTATTCAACATTTACGGAAGGAGTCGCTAGTGACAATTTTCCACCATCGGAAAGACTTCAGGATTGCACTTTCCGGTTTCTCCATAACATGGAGAAGTTGTATTTTTGGTCTTATTAACTACAAGAGAGGAAAAAAAAGAGAGGCTGGTGAGGGAGCAACTATGTGTAGCTCCTATAACATAAGTGATAATAGGAACTCACTTGTCTTGTGGACATTGCACAACATTAAATGTAACTTTAACCGGTAAAAAAACACAAAGTGTCATTCATCAAGAATTGCAATCATGTGCTGTCGTATAAGAGGAATAAAAAACTTTGGGGTTGTAACAGTAACTCATTGTGGATTGTTTTCCTATAACAGCACCCTCCAAGTGTTTTATTCCTTATTTTTCTGGCAAAAGCAGTCCAAATGAAAGACCTTGAAAGTACAAAAGGGCATGACATGCATAATGAGTACACTGACATGACAGGAAGATTGGAAAAGGTTGCTTAAGCGTGCATAAGAGAGAATAACAGAGAGCGTCACGCAGTACGTCGATGCCATCATAGCTCCTGACCTCACACAGATCTTCTCAGAACTTTGATCAGAGAAGAAGAAGTGCTGCACAGACTCACTGTTTGCTGAAGGTCAGGGATTCCGATGCGGATAATGACGGCATTTCCGTGGAGATCTTCCATGGAATCGTTGGAGACGCCCTTAGACCCCGGAGAGGCACGAATGCTGTCATCTCCATGGTTTCCGTTGGTAGGGGCGTGCTGTTGCCGCGGCCTGTCGGGAGCCTCATGTTTGCCGTCGGCAGGTGGACTCATAGGCATGCTCTGGGAATGTGTGTGAGGGTGTGGGGGTGGGTGGGTGTGCACTGGTCAATACGCTGGCCTCACAACCCTACCAACACAACGAACCCGCAAGCACACACATACACACAGACACAGACACACACACACACACACACACACATACACATACACACACGGTTTCATAATCATCTTAAAAGCATGTCTCTACACTGCAGTATGAGCTCACGGTGTACAGCATACTATTTTAATTTGTGTGTGTGTGTGAATTTATGTGTATGTGTGAGAAAGAGATTGAGACAGGTAGAAAAAAAGACCTGACATCTGCCGGTTGTGAGTGGTTGCCATGGACACTGTGAAACAGATCCATCTGGGGGAAAAAATGGAATTTCAGGGAACCCTGTATTACATGTCACCATGGCAACGCTGCACTCTGCTTGTTCTGCTGAGCTACGGCACCTCCACTTCCTTTCTCGAGAGGACACACACACACACATACACGCACACACACACCGCACTACCACACACATGCTGCAAACGCTTCCATCATGTACCACTCAAACCATTAGCATCCACACAAAACTTCAATTTGTACACACACACACACACCTGTTCTGCCACTAGTAACTCATACAGGCACGTCTCCCACCTCCCACACACACACTCACATGTGCAATCACACGCCCGGTGGCAGTGTACAAGAAAGTCCCTCGCTATTGTCCTGGAAGGCAGAGCGGAAGCCCTCACTTATATAACAGAGCAATGGGAGAACATGGGAGATGGAAAAAAAACAAAAGGTCAAGAGGTCAAGTGGCATTAATCATAAACAGCCATCATCATAACTGTTTCTGATAACCGATAACTGCTTTCACTGTGAAATACATTTGACCACTTACAGATGATTCACACACATCAATACAAATACGAACCCACATGCACTGCATAACATACATACTGTCTATGCATATACATATATACAATTCTCTGCAAAGGTCTTTTTCTGTAAAGTGAAGACACTTTTAAAAATAATGAAAAAAAAAAACCACTATAGAGAGCGGTGTGCAGCATAAAGAGCTAAATTAAATCAATATTTGGTATGACAACCCTTTGCATTTTAAATTGAATCAGTTTTCTCAGGTACACTGTCTCACAGTTTAATAAGAAAATTGGCCAGACACAGTTCTTCTGTAGGTCCTGCCTGAAAAGTGCTCTATTACTTAATTTCACATTCTTTAACAACTTACATCATTTTTTTTCTTAAAATTAATATATGTAAACCTAAAATCTGCCCTTTTCTGCTAATATACTAATGCAGAAACAAATCGTAGGCTGTCTAAGACACTGTATGTATATATACTCACCAGCCACTTTAATAGGAACACCTGCACCCCTGCTCATTCATGCAATTATCCAATCAGCCAATTATCTGGCAGCAGTGCAATGCATAAAATCATGCAGATATTGGACAAGAGCTTCAGTTAATGTTCACATCAAACATCAGTTAAACTATGATCGTGGCATGGCTGTTGATGCCAGATGGGTTGGCTAACCGTCTCTAAAGTTTATACAGAAAGGTGTGAAAAATGAAAAACATCTAATGAGCAGCAGTTCTGCAGGGAGAAACACACTGTTATTGAGAGAGTCCAGAGGAGAATGGCCAGACTCATTCAAGCTGACAGGAAGGCTATGGTAACTCAAATAATCACTTTTTACAACTGTGGTGAGCAGAAAGGCATCTCAGAATGCACAACACACTGAACCTTGAAGCAGATGGGCTACAACAGCAGGAAGTCACATCAAGTTCCACTCCTGACAGCCAAGAACAGAGGCTACAGTGAGCACAGGATCACTGCACAGTTGAAGACTGGAAAAAGACCAGATGATGTTTTTCCTTCAAATGTCTAGTTTCTGTATCTGTATTCTGTATATTTCTGATTTTATAGTGCTACATGATTGGCTAATTGGACTGGGATACAGGTGTTCTTATTAATATGTATACAGACATACACCAGAGTGCTGATAAATTCTTGATTCTGATTGGTCAGAATGTCGATTAATTTTCTATAACACCAGCTCTGACAATAGTGCCGGCTGAAAACACATGTTAATATGTTACCGTTTCTATAGTAACAACTAACACAGGGACTTCTATGGTGGATGCTCCCCATGAATGGCTATAAGTGTGTATAATTGTTGGTATGGTGAAGTTTCCTGTAAAGAGACGTTTATTTATGACAAGCTGCATTTTTTGTCTTAAAAAAATGACAAGACAAAAAAAAAGGGAACCAAGGATTATAGCTGTTATAATGTAAATGATACAGGAACTAACTTCCTGGAGGTTCTACAACATTAAATGTCACTATAAACTAATAAATATATGACATATCGCTCTTTAATACATTATTTAAAAATGTTAACATTGGCAAATTGCTGTGATACAACAGAAATAAAACACTTAGGATGTGCTGTTATTGGAAAATAATCAATTTTGAGGTAGTAACACCCTTCGTTTTTATCCCAGACACACACACACCAGATTGAGACTATGCTGAGTGAAATCTGAGAGAGTTAAGAGGGTTTCTGTATATAAAATAGCTAGAGTTTTCTTATGTTCTTTATTTCTTTAATAGTTGCAGCATTAATGACAATACTGAGCTTCAGTTTGACTGCAGTATGAGCTTCAAAGCTTAGATACTTTCCATAACAGAATTAAAATTTTATGCTAGTCTCCTTCTAGTTGTATGATTTCAGATTGACTGAAGACCTGAGCAAAATATATCTAGAGCATGTGTTACTTAGACAAAGCAAAATGGAATGCACATTGATTCTAGGGTTATAAAAAGGAAAATGCACCTTGATTTGTCAACAGCCTAATAACATATTCATATATATATATATATATATATATATATATATACACACACACACACATATACACACACTTTATTCCAATTCCATTTCCGTACTCACATACTGATAACCAGCATTTAATAATAAGCTCAAAAAGCTAAGATGTTCTAATCTAATGAGAAAATACGATGTCATATTATTCACCTTTGGCCTGGATTTCCCATGTGAAGCTCACTGTAGGCAACGTGTCACCCTGGAATCTTCAGAGCACTGGAAAAATTTCCCTCTAAATGTCCAGCAGTGTCCTTTAAATAGTATTCCAACTACGTTTCACAAGTAACAGGGCAGAATTTTCTTAGGTATCGCTGTGAGTTCAGAGATTTCAGGAAACGTCAAGCCCAGCCCTGATGCTGAATGCCAGAGAGCAGGAAAGCTAGTAGGAAAAAGGAAACGCCAACAGGAAGGGTTTGGATCCCTGAGCTGCAGACCTCAGCCAATCAGCAAGCCCTTTAAAAACATCTTGACCAATAAAATGAGTTGTTTTTAATATTTCCACCAAGAGCCAATGTCTGCTACTACAGATCAGCATGGTTAGAGCTTTATCTTACTATGACTATGACTCAGATCCATTTAGTAACCCAGTTAGTTGAAATCCTATGTGACATATAACGTGATGGTGAATTAATTTTGAAGGTTATTGAGTATATCCATTGCGCCTGTAAAGAAATCACTAAACCCTAAATTTGCCCTAGTATCTCTTTCTAGAAATCACTACTGCCAGTGTTTGCTTAGCTTCTTACCATCTACTAAGTAACTAATGATGAATGAATGCACAGTACTAGATGTATATGTATATATAAACATACTCTATATACACCACATTGTCTTGTCTCTGGTTTATTTAACATTTTTTGGAAGGAGTCTCCAGTGACAGTCAAAAGTAAAGCTGTGTCTTTTAGTTTTCTGCCATGGGAAAGTCTTCAAAACAGAGGGTTTTGTGGTTTTTCAGTAACAATAACTGTTATAATGTAAGTGATAACTGGAAGTTTCACTGACACTATTAAATGTAATCCTAAATGGATAAAAAGTATGAAGTCTCATTCTTTAAATAATAAAACATGTATTCATTTGCAAATTGCTGTGGAATAAGACGAATAATACACATGCTGTTATTGGAAATAATCAACTTTGATTTGGTAACAGCCACCATGTTTTATTCCATATATATTTCATATATGAGACATAGGTGATACGGCCAAAATATTGCAGCCTGAAGACATCGAGAAAAGATTAATACTGTATGTGAAAGGATGGATATACTGATAAACAGATAGAGAGACAGCGGTGGAGTGGATGAGCTGGAGGGATGAATATACTTCTCAGCAATCCACCATTTTCCATATACATCAAAAGCATCAAATGCACACCCACACATTCACACACGCTGTCTCACACGTTCAGACACATGCACACGCGCCATGGCTAATTGGAACATGGCCTGAACGCCCGTCATCGTCAGACCTCAGCCCGTACCTCTGCAGTCTCTAATCTAGAAACTTCCACTGGCCTTGTTTTCAAGCTCAGCCCTTCTGGCCATGCAAGCCACTTCCTGTGATCTCAGCCTCACTTCCTGCACCTCTTCCCGACTGGATCAGGCCAAGGCTCCTCGGGATGTTTTGTCAGGAAGTGAAGGAAAGCCTGTGCACCACTGATAGCTTAGCCTTTTCCTCCACCAGCACAAACACACACACACATATATTGAAAGCAGGCCAGAAATAAAAGCGGCTGCCTCCCACCCACATACACCCCTGATCAATCCTAAATGCATAGAGAGTGACAGAATTAAAAATATCTCTTCTGCTGAAGGGCAGCACATGAGTACTCCGTAGCACATTCATGAAAATCCCTGAAACAGTACATACATAATAGCATACTTATAGTGCCAGTATCTACTGCCAAGTATGCACATAATTAATGCCAAGTGTGCTCATAATTATGCATGGGATGGTATATTTGTTGTGCAGGTAAATCTTCATTATCACTTCAAAGCAGACAAAGCATAAGGTGTTACCAAGTCCTCACATCAAGCCAATTCCCAGGATACTAGAGGACCATTAGAGAAAAGTCACAGCTACACACATACTCTTGTGGTTACATAAGAGTAGCCTTGAAGTCTGTGAAAGCCTCCTGCGGAGAGGACAAAAGTAAGAAAGAAAAACCCTCCAATGTGTCTAAAGCAACACCTGGTAACACAGATGCTTTCACTTCCTATTCATATGGGAACCTATCTGATACTGAGGATCGATACTCGAGCCTGAGCCATGAGATCAGAAAATATCAGGCATATTTTCCACTCTGAATCAGTTCAATTCAATCTGATTCGTATAGCATTTTTAACAACAGTCTCTGACAGGCTTTACAGAAATCCAGATGTAGATTTAAATCCTTAAAGAACAAGCCAGTGGTGACAGTGGAGAGGAAAAAACACCTCGATCCGACACAAGGAAGAAATTGAGAGGAACACTGATGTATTTTACACCGTGGACTAGGGATGGGCGATATGACAAAAAATATCATGTCACGATATTTTAAGACATTTCTACAACACATAATATAGATCATGATATAAGAGTAGGTTTAAATGCAACAGTAGTGTTTCATTAAAAAAAAAAACATTTCTTTTATTTTTAAAAATAGTTTGATATTTTTATTTAATGTGTACAAAAATATCAAAAATATATTAACACTGAAAAGGATGGAAAATTTAAGAAAAAAAATCTGTTTAACATTTTACAGTTTTATAGATTCAGACAGTACAAACTTTATCAAATCTGCTTCCAGAGTTTGTTATCTAATAGATATAAAGTTCCCCCATTTTCGCCTCAATTTGTTCATCTGCAGGTTCCTCGCCACCAGCTAGCGCTCTCCTATCGCTCAACAGCTATCAACCTGTGCAGGCTAACACGTGTTTCCTCCGCGACTCTGACCATGTCTTTTCAATCTGCTGTCCATGCTGCGTCACAGCGCAGCGCTATCTACCCTCTTCCACATACACAGGCCCATGTTCGTCTAGTGTCACTGTGATTGACAGGGGCATCTGCCAACAGCCTCTCTTGACTCCCATTCACAAATCAAGATTCAAACTTAGACAAAAGTTGAACGCTTTTCTGTTGAGCATTAAACATTAAAAATTGATGAAAAGACATCACAATACCCACGATACCTCAGTGTCTTGTGACATCTGTTATCATGATATCAATATTATATCATCGTATCGCCCAGCCCTATCAGTGACGCTCAGATCTTGCATGTGAACAGAAAACAGCATTGATATCCAGACCTCTGATATTGTATTAGAAATGTAAAAAAAGATGGAGTGGAACTGATGCATCCCTAGCTTTCAGCAGTGTTGCAATAGAGCTTTTTTTTTTTTTTTTTTTTTTTTAAATCTGAGAGCAGGCCTACTTCCAGGCCCTGAGGCAAACTGCGCCTCTTTATCTCCTAAATTCCAGAGCTGATAAAGCATGGCAATACAATGCAAAAATAAATAAATAAATAAATAAAAAATAGCAGGCCACAAATCACTCAAGTGCATTTACAATGCATGCTACATTTTTTATTTAAACAGTTATGGGCTTTTGCACAAGTGAAAGCTCACTCTCATAAAAAAAGGGGACTAAACTGTACATTTCCTGGTCTCTGGGGTGGTACGCTTATCTGCTGTACCTTTAATATGGACAGTTTCACCTGGAAATGTGGATAAGGTGTACCTTTAAACATGATTACAGTTCTTAGTTTTTAGGGTACAGCATTAAAGGTACACTATGCACCTTTCTAGATGAAACACACACACACACTAAAGGCACAAAAAGTGTTCCCAGTGACAGTTTAGTGTCCTTTCTTTCCCCTTTTCCATCTAGTTATTATATCATCATGATATCATTTTGATGTTCATGAAAGAGCAGTCATGATGAAGTATACTGGAGCTGGATAAAGCAGCACAACTGGTTATGTCACACACTCACACACACACACACACACACTGCATGCTTCAAGTTGCCACAAGTAGGATTGACATTCTCACACACGCACACACACACGCGCGCGCGCGCGCGCACACACAACCACAAATCGCGCGCGCCCTCTCCCACAGTCTGCTGTCGCGCTCCTTCTTCCAAGATAAAGCTCGAGCTTAATTTTCATGCCCCTTCTCTCTCTCGCTCTCTCTCTGTCACACACACACACACACACACATACACATACACACACACGCGGTCCTACCAGAGACGACGTGTGTGCGTCTGTACGCGCGTGTGTGTGTGTGTGTGTGTGTGTGGGCCCGCGCGCGTCTCACCTCGTCGCTCGCTCCGAACGCAGTCTCGGAGAAGCTCCATCGCTGGCGGCGTGTGAATTCACATTGCGAGCAAAGTGCTGTCGCTGCATCCCAATACCGCCGCACCTCTCCAAGTCCTCGCGCATCGCTATGGCAACCAGAAAAATGGATCGGCGGGAAACTTTGCCTGCTGCCCTTTTTTTTTCTCTTCTGCTTCTTCTTCTTCTTCTTGGTCTAAAAGGGCCAGAGCTGGAGATGAGGAGCAGACGCAGATGCAGACGCACCGCGCGCCACGGACACGCGGATCACTCGCTAGAAGTGGTGGGTGGGGAGCATGAGAGGGGCTGAGGGGGATGAAGGGAGATGAGAGAGAGAGAGAGAGAGAGAGAGAGAGGGAAAGGGGAGAGGAGAGGAGAGGAGAGGAGACGAGAGAGCGTGGGCGTTGGGGCTCTGAGGATCGGCCTCAGTCACGACGGAAATCAGGGAGACGCGCGGCGGGGACAGGTAACGGGGACGTGGATGGAGTGGAGCAAGGCTAGGAAAGTGTGTGTGTGTGTGTGTGTGTGTGTGTGAGATTAATCCTGCAAATCCACACCAACATCATCTAAAATCCATTCATATAATAAACCTTTGATGAGATTGGCACCTTCACCACAAGAACAGGACGTCTACAATCTACTTAGAAGCCACACACACATACACATACACACACACACACACACACACACACACGCACAAGCTGAGGGTGCCTGCTGGGTAAAGTGTCTTCTCATCCTTGAAAAAAACATTGAATCACACACCCTTCCATGTACGCTCACTCAACGTGTATGCAGTGAGAAGCAGGTTTGAGAAGCAGCACATCCACAAGATCTCACCAAGTCTTCATTCACACACACACACACACACACACACACACACACACACTCCCAACCAACTAATGAATGTGAAATCAATAAAAAGTGCAGATAAACTTACCCTATACAACCAGGACTCTCATCGCATACCATCTTGACTTCCTCCCCGGCAATCCGTCTCTGCTCTGTGGGAGTGTATGCGTGTACATGTGTGTATGTGTGTGTGCATGTGTGTATTTGTAAGTGTATGTGGGGAGAGGAAGGGAGGGAAAAAAATGGAGAGGGAGAGAGAGAAAAGAGAGAAAGATGGAGACAGGGAGGGATAGAGAGAGAGAGAGAGAGAGAGAGAGAGAGAGAGAGTGCGGAGGCAGAAAGACTGTTACTGTATGACAGGAATGCTCAGCTCAGCCCACACAGTGCAAGCATGATACACTGACTAGCTGTGTGAGTGAGTGTGTGTGTGGTGTGTGTATGTGTGCATGTTCAGAGAGAGAGAGAGAGAGAGAGAGAGAGAGAGAGTGCGAGAGAGGCTCAGTCTCCCACTCTATTGCGTGGGCAAGGCCTGCTTCTCTATTTCTCTCACTCTCTGTATCACTCACTCTCTATCTCTCCTTCCTTCTCATTCTCTGAACTGCTATAATAGACAAGAAGAGGCACTGGTCAGAACAAGTGGGGGAATGTGAATGAGGGAGAAGATAAGAGAGACGAAAAAGAGAGAGAGAGAGAGAGAGAGAGAGAGAGAGAAAGGAGAGAGATGGAGCCCTCATGGCTGATAATGTGCCTGATTGGCTCAGTGATATAGAAACTTTGTCAGCAAAAAAAAAAAACAAAAAAAAAACACCATGTAGCGCATCCGAAATAGGCAAGCGAATGCTAATCGTCACCATGGCAACCAGCTAAATGTAAACATCAGCAATCTTGCAGTGTGTGGGCGTGCTGCTTTCAGTGTGTGTCTGATGTTCTGATCACAACAATGCGATTCTCGCTGAAGGTCACAAGTGTGACACAGGCAATTATGCAATTCATACTTGCGTACTCACACTTTGGCATCTGGCAGACACTCAGGATACGCGTACACTGGATGTCAACCTGCGAGTCCAATGTTTTTATTTCCTGTTTATATTGGGTAGGAATCAGCAAAACACCGCAGTTGTGGAAATACTGTTGTGTGGTCACTGTATTTAAGAAAACGTTTCATATGAACATCTCACTCTTGTTGTTTTCATCTCTGCCGAAGTCGAAAAGATTCATGAACTTTCATGACCTGTGACACAATGCTGATGTTTCGCAGTAACCCACAGAAGTCAGTTTGTGATTGATGATAAACGTAATTACGGTCTAATATTAACTGTACAGAGTCCTTTTAGAAATTTGGACTAACTGCTACATACAGAAGTAGACATCTAAACTGTTAGGCCCAGAGAGAAAGATAATTACTTTATGCGTAGCCTCCATTTAAATGCACCCTATGTTCAACTCTATGAGAATTATAAACAACAGCCATGTAGTGTTAATCAACTTGATAAAGTTACTGAATATAATTGACAGCTAGCATAGTTAGTTCATCCCAAAATCATGCACTAGAACTTTGTTATAGGAGAAAACCAGGGTGTGGATTACAGGTGTATTTATACTGGAATCACCTAGAGGCCAAGGGTAACTGTCACTATGATGCTACCATCACCATGCTTCACTCTAGGAAGGGTGTTCTCAGAGTAATGAACAGTGTTGCTTTTCTGCCAAATGTAGCACTTTATTCCAAGGCCAAAATGTTCACTCATAACCTTTTGCTACATGTTTGATGAGATACCAATGTTTTGTGGACTGTCCAGGCTACGGTTGTCCTGTGAGCAGCTTCTCCCATCTGAGCTGAAGATCTCTCCAGCTGTGGATCTCTCCAGCTCCTTCAGAGTTTCACTTCGTTGCTTTTCTGACTAATCAGAAATTTTTCACTCGATTTTTGGTTGGATCACTGATTTTTGGTGGATGGCCTCTCCTAGGCAGAATCACATTTGTGCCATATTCTGTCCATTTTTTAATAATGGATATAATGGTGCATTGTGGTATGTTCAAAGTTTGGGAGATGTTTTTATAGTGATACTTTTCCAGAACTTTGTCCTTGGTTGTCATGATGCTGTTAGTTTAGGTATGTTTCCTAACCAATTATGGGGTCTTCCAGGAGCATGTGTATTTATCTTGAGGTCATGTGACACTTTAACGGCACAAAGGTGGGCTCTATTCAACTAATTATGTGATCTTTGATAGCAGCTGTTTGCACTAGAACTAATTTAGGGGTTTCACTGAAATGGGGGTGGATACTTTTCAATAAAATACTAAAATACTAAAAAAATTTTATTTGTAAATAATATTGCAAACTATATTAGCTTTTCCGCTCACTTCAACATTATAGGCCATTTTGTGTAAATTCATAATTAATTCCAATTAAGTTCATTTCAGGTCCACTAAAAAAATGTGTCAAAGTTAACAGGGGGTGAATACTTATGCAAGGCACATTACGGGATGGTTAGGTGCGGTCTGATACTCCCTAGTTAAGGCTTCACCTATAAAAAAACATTGAAATGTTTCTCTGGTTGTCAGAAATACACATTGTAAATTATACCAAGACTAATACATTCACTCACTGCTGCAGTTAGCACTGTATCATACTCTCAAGTGCTTCCTCTGTTTATTCACGAAGAAAATGCAGGTCACAAAACTGGTCAGCACTTTCTCAGATCTGATATACTGAAACTGCTTTGTATATTGTTTATGCTCTACAGCTGAATGAATCCTTCACACCACTAAATCACAGTACAGAACCACATATACATGTCTGTGTCCTCAGCTCAGAGCTGCACGAGGAGGACCTCTCAGATCTGCACTGCATGTCCTCAGCATGGAGCTGCACCAGGAGGCCCTCAGAGGTCAGATGAATGTGTCCCGGGCTGAGCTGGGCTGTGCTTGGGGGCCACCTCCTGGATAAGATCGATCAATTCAGTCTTTTCCAGGCATCCACGGCATTCCTCTCCCCACGAGGCCAACACTCGCTTCAGCTCCAGCACCCGCATCTTAGACAGAGCCTCTCGACTCCAGTCAAGCACCTGATGCTCTGGAACACACATAAAACACACTGTTAGATAGATGCAAGATGTTGGTATAAAGAGAGAATATTTATGAGCCCAGAGACTGAAAATTGGGTCTGCATTAACCCCTGAGTTCCCAGGATCCTTCAGGTGTCCAAACTTACATTACTCACTCTCCTAATTACATACCTTTCTGATTAGTTTTACTGTAATTACTGAATACTATGCTTCAGGATGAATACCAGAAGTAATAAGCTAGGATGTTAAGGAGTTAATTACAGGTTGACACTGTTATGCATTTAAGTAAGGAATAACACATGACAGGCCGAGCAGTTATACGAAAATAATTCACACCAGGGTAGAGTATAACCGCACAGTCTGTTGTGTGTTATTCCGCTTACACCACAATGATTTGCAAATGATTACAATGTTTAATTTATTAATGAACGGCATGTCACACATTTTAACGATATAGTTAGATTTAATCGTAGAACGTCTGTGAGGCAAGTCTGTTCCTGTTATCACTTACGTTATAGCAACGATAAACAATCATTCCCTCACAAGCATCTTCTTTTCTCTCTCCTTCTCAAAAAACGCAGCTTGTCATTTTACCAAGAAACCAGAAGACATAAAATTTCCCGTGTTGGGAATCTTTCAAAAGCATTGTGACTGCTACAAAGCACTGACACTCTAGACTCCTTCTATAAATGTTTAATAAATGTCTCCTTAAACAAAAATTTGATGTGAGAGTTGATGTAGACTCTATCAACGATTATATGTTTTTCTTATCTGTTTTTTTATCTGTTTATTGTTAGGCTTAGATTATGTGGCGCAGCCGCCATACACGTCCCTGTAAATGAGCGGTTACTATATAAACAACAATGTATTAGAACAAGCTTGTTAATATAAACCTATTATTCAAGTTACAGTGGGATCTACTGCCCGAGCCGTGCTGCTATACAAAAAATAATGCACAACTTTTGCATTTTGAATTTTGAGAATTCGACCGCTGTGTGGTATAAAGAACCTTGATAAACATTTGTTTGCAAAAAATTTTATTTACACAATCTATACCAACTGAGAACAATCAGCCGGAACATATTATTGTCTGCAGTTTGTTTGCTTAGTTTCGATCTGCCACTGTGAAGTTGTTATAGCTAGCAAGCAACATTGTAGATGCACTACATGACACAAATTAAATGACTGAAAATCACACGCGACTCAATTCGGGACTTGCTGTTGCATTGAAACTAAGCTTATGCGAAAAAATACGATTTCCTGCTACTGATAGACAGCAAAAACACACACCCACAATTAAAGAAGGCTGTAGCTACCCAGCTAGTAATATGTGACTAACAAGCTACAAATCTTTCCTTATGTAGTTCTTTTAAATCTTCAGCAATTGTTTAGTTGTAATTACTTGAGGAGATCATGGTGTTACAGGTTACAGGTAAAGTTTATTTCTCCACTGAAGAGCTTCACGGCAGCTTGCACTTCCTGTATATACGATTCCTCGCTATTAATTTTGATTAAGTGTTGTTGTCAAAGGATTTGTTCAGATTTGAGTCTTTGACCAGCGTACACTATTAGAACATGTCCAAAGTCAGGTTGAAAAAAAATCCCAAACGTTTTATAGACCCTGACTCACTCTGAGTGGCCCAAAATTTAATTTAGGAGAAAGAATATCTCGCCTTCTGGAGCTGACTGATTCATCCGGATACTCTACTTCTGCTTGGAGCTTCGGCACTTGTGACTCATTTGCTGCTTTTATGGATGGTCCCACATGGAAACCCTAAAGATCTGCACTTCCCAAAAACAGTTTATACCCATGATTCATTATTGTATCATCATTGTGGATAATCTCACCTGGATACTGTACTGTAGATTTGCTGCTGTAATCATAAAGACTGTCCTGTGCTTATCCCAAGACTCTTATTCAAAATCTGCTCACACTGAACATCCTGTAACATCCTTATTTCTGTTTATCTTTACACTTCTAAATCTGTATGCTGTAATGATTTATAATGCACTATCAGGTATCACCCAGAAGAGGATGGGTTCCCTTTGGATTCAAGGTTTCTTCCTCATGTTGTGTCAGGAAGTTATTCCTCGCCACTGTCACCTCTGGCTACATCCGGTTTTTAAAAGTGCTATATGAATAAAATTGAATTTAATTAAAAATATAAATCTGTGACTCTTGTACACTGATTTCCAACTGTCCAAAATTTTGCTGTGAATCAGGGTAAAAACTATAGTGGAACCCCAACATAAGGGAAGCTTACAGACGCCAGTTCAGCATCACATGCGTAAACCATCTCAAAGTGATCAGTGATTGGTTGTCCAGTATCTTAAAGTTGATTATCCAGAGTCTGACACAGTGAACTATAAAACCGCGCAAAATTTCCTTTTTAACATATTGCTTGGTGTGACTCAGGCTCAGATAGGTAGTGGGCGTTAGAAATTATTCAGACGATTAAATATCTCCAATTTTTTATTAGTATATTCTGCTATTTTATGAAACTATTTTATAACACTATGTAGAAATGGTGTTACTGAGGCTGCATGTCTGATTTGAGGTAATTATGTCTGAGTTCTGAGGTGAGCATGTAAAGATTTAAATCATGCAGTTTTACGCAATGCTAAACTTCAAGTTGCTCTTGTTTGCTTTAAGAGGAAAATCATAACAATTTAAGTTTTAACTGAAGTTTTTCCTTTTAACAATAGCACATTCTCAGAACAAAACTTTTCACTTTACTGATAAATCATAACACCCAGCACTGAGAGATAAGTGAACAATATTGCTCCTGGGCTCATACCATATCGGAGTTCACAGATCTGCTGGTCTCTTTGCTGGAGTCGCTGGCAAATCTTCTGCACCGGGACATGGGCGCTGAGAGGGCGACTCACCTCGCCCGTCACTTTCGCCGCAGCGTCACTGGAGGCTCCGAGGTAATAACACTGGGCGAGTCACATACAGACAGAGAGAGAAAGAAAACGAGACCTTAAGTAACGTACTAACATTTAAATCATTAAATATGAAGAATTTCTGATAATAAATCTACTCTTCTATTTAAGTAACATGGTCTCAATACTGCTATGGTTATTTTAATAGGAACAGAACATTATCTATCAAAAAAACTCTGATACCAAACAAAACTCTAATTTATAGCAAACTACTGCTTAAGGCTTCTGAAAGCTTCTCAGAAATAATAATTGAGTTCCAGTGTTCATTCAAGCAATGACATGAATATTCTTGTAGGAATTTGTAGAGGTAATGAAGCATAATTCGATTTTATGAGGGGAAAAAAGATATACAGACCCTCCAAAAGTATTGGAACGGCAAGGCCAATTCTTTTGCTTTTGTTAAACACTGAATACATTTGGGATTGAGATCAAAAGATGACATATGTATTTATATCTAGATATGTTAAAAAAAAGGTACATGGTACCTTTTTGTTTGAACCCACCCATTTGATGAAAATTATAATACACATATAATACAAATGTCTTTAGTGAATAGCAAAACAAAAGAATCAGCCTTGACCTTCCAATACTTTTGGAGGGGAGTGTAGATTATTTTACAATATTTTGTACTGTTATAGCTTTTATGATCTTTTGGAACACAGGGGTTCCAACCATTAGGAGTGTGTGCGTGTGTGTGTCTTACCAGTCGGTTCTCCTTCCCTGTAGCTTCAGCACATGCTTTCATAAGCTCCTCCTCTACAAGTGCTGAGGACAGCTCCCTGTGAGTGGCCACCAAAGACTTGTAGAGACGCTCTAAAAATCCCACACACACTGTACAACACACACACACATCAATAATGTTTATGGACCTAGTTTCATAGGTCCACACTGTGACATATCTTAACTGGGAGAGAGAGAGAGTGGGAGAGAGAGTTCCATGCAGGACTGTTCTAGCTGTTTAGTGCATTAAGGAAGTGACTGATCAGGCGCTGATGTCAGGTGAGGAGGCCTGGGGTGAAGTCAGCGTTCCAGTTCATCCCAAAGGTTCAGTTCAGTTCAGTGGGGTTGAGGTCAGGGCTCTGTGCAGGACACTCGAATTCTTCCACTCCTGCTTTGGCAAACCATGTCTTCATGGAGCTCGTTTTGTGCACAGGGGCATTGCCATGCTGAAACAGGTTTGGGTCTCTTAGTTCCAGTGAAGGGAAATTGTAATGCTACAGCATACAAAGGCATTCTATACAACTGTGTGCTTCCAAATTTGTAGCAACAGTTTGGGGAAGAACCACATATGGGTGTGATGGTCAGATGTCTACAAACTTTTGGCCATATAGTGTCTCCAGCAATTGTTTGAGCAGAAGTTAGGAACTGTCCTGCACTTGATACGGCTCTCCAGCTTACATTAAAGCTGCTGGTTAAACGAGTTGAGAGAGCAGCTTCGATCCCCTAATCACCAGTGTGTGAAGCCTGACTTAGTTGCACTTGCATGGGCCTATCTTCCCAATGACCAATCACTGATCACCATTCCTAATGACCAATCACTGATCATCATCGTTCCCAATAACCAATCACTGATCACCATTCCTAATGACCAATCACTGATCATCATCGTTCCCAATAACCAATCACTGATCACCATTGTTCCCAATGACCAATCACTGATCACCATTCCTAATGACCAATCACTGATCATCATCTTTCCCAATGACCAATTACTGATCACCATTCCCAATGACCAATCACTGATCATCACCATTCCCAATGACCAATCACTGATCATCATCTTTCCCAATGACCAATCACTGATCACCATTCCCAATGACCACTGATCACCATCATTCCTAATGACCAATCACTGATCACCATCTTTCCCAATGACCAATCACTGATCACCATCATTCCCAATGACCAATCACTGATCATCATCATTCCCAATGACCAATCACTGATCATCATTCCCAATGACCACTGATCATCATCATTCCCAATGAACAATCACTGATCACCATCATTCCCAATGACCAATCACTGATCACCATTGTTTGTCTCACCCATGCACTTCTTTGCTCCTTGTTTTAAACTCTCTTTTTGGCTTAAGCCTTAAGTAATAAAAGCAAGTTTTATTTTTAAAAGCTAGTCCTCGCTGCAGAAACAAAAGTCCAGGGGGTGGAGCTGGACTTGATCCTCCGCCTATAACCCTAACCCCCGAGACGCTCCACGATACGAATGCCACACATAACGACACACTTATCCAGCCTGAAACACCCTGGGTTTACTCCACCATGGACGTCTGCAGTGACGGGTACTTGACTTCTAGTCACTTTGTGAGCATGTTTTATCTACCTTCTCCTGTAAAGAGTTGGCAGCACTGCTGTTTAGTGGCGTACAGAGATGGTGAAAGGAAAACAAAAACAAAAACCTAAACCAACGCTGCTTTTTCAACACAAACTCTTGTCAGGGAATGCATTGTCAGAAAGGTCACTAGGAGTCACCTGGTGACGTCATAAACGTATTTGCATATTCACTGCATCGTCATGCTCATTTGCATATCAGAACAGGTGACAGCACTGTTGGCAGGAGGTGTGGTGTTTGTGTTTGTGTTGAGTGACTGTTAGTTTACAAAATAATTCACACACTTTATTTATTATTCACACACTTTAATATTTATAAGCTTATCTTTAATTCTAGTGCAATTCCAGTCTGAGTAATGATCGACACTGCCAGCTGAACTGTTAATGGGAGTTCATCAAAATGCATGCACGTTTTGCTTTTACACTTCATGCACTTCATGTCTGCCGAGTTTCTATTTTTACACGCAGAAACACAGCATGCGCTCGGAAACCTGAGAAGCCCAGACCTCACCTTCACACGTCTCTGACTGGGTAACTGCGAAAACAGCGCATAAAAGCCAGATCACAGCAGTGGTGCTGGTTAAATGCATATTTGTGTGAGCTTATTTCAGCACTGACGCACTTTCCTCAGGACTACAATACCCAGTATCACCCGCTCCATCAGCGCTTTCTAAATTTGGCGCTGCTCATTCATTGGATTCGAGCTCGTGCACTCTTCCTGTGATTTAATTGGCTGAAGGCGCTGTCAATCACTGCCTAACCCTAACGCTATATCCAAAACAGCATACTGCCCTGCTTAATACTGAAGCGAAAAATATCACTATGATCTTGACTATTTTAACTACTTAGATTTTTTTTGTACTTACATATAGTGTGTGTGCAGTTTTAGGACTTTTTCGGTTGGAAATCAAAATACCTCTCTGCTATTGGTCGAGACAGATCAACCCGCCTCTGTACACTCGTCTGCTATTGGTTAAGCTAGAGATCCCGCCCACTTCATTTGCACGAGGACCGGCTTCCGGTAGCAGTGGAGGGTTTTCAGTGGAAAGCATGGCAGCTATCGGCGTACATTTTGGATACACATGTGCGTGTGTTGCAGTATTCAAGGTAAATACTGAACATTATGTTTATACACATTAGTTATTATAATCTTGAACCGTGTAACCGTTATTTTTGCCCTGTGGGTTTATTTTCTTCTAGCTGGCCAAGTGGCACTACCCAGAGTTAGCTGTGTACACTATTCTAGCAGGCTAATGAGGAGTTTATAGTCCAGCATTGCTTTCAGTGCATATCAGGATGTCTGTCTCATTACCTGTGAAATAAAAAGTAGAGTTAGCTTTTCTGTAGGATCATTAGGTTGTGTTTTTATGTCTCAGGATGGACGGGCTGATGTGGTGGCCAATGACGCAGGGGACAGAGTCACTCCAGCTGTTGTGGCGTACAGAGAAACTGAACAGGTACAGAAACTAATAATCACAATAATCATAATAAAACAACACATGCATCTCTGTCCGGGACTGCTTCTCTCTCAGCTTTAAAAGAGCACCAGAATCAGAGAAAGTGACAGGACAGGCTTTCAGAGTTTCCTTGGATCTAATTGGAGAAAGTTGTTAAATTGGAGCAGGGTGAGCCAGCATCACCACCAAGTCACCCAGATTCTCCTCAGTCCTGACCTTCACCATCCACCAAGTGCTTATTTTAATACCTAAACAAGGCACCTGTAAACACTCTATCTTTACACATATAATTCTTTCTTAAATTGCTGATAAAACACCCTAAACAAGCTACAGTATTGACCTCCTGCATTTTGGCTGCTAATTAGTATGGTATGTTTACATTTCCAACATTTATCCTTATATTGTAATATCTCCTTGCGCCGTATTCCACACAAGAACTGTGTACTGGTCAGCGTTGTGCTGTCCTTTACCGTGCCTGTTGTCCTGTTTAGTCGTTGTTTTACTGTCTTGTGCTGTTGTACACATTTGCATATGTGCAATTTTTGTAGTCTTGTGTATGTTTTTGTGACTTGTAGTCTTATATAGACACCTGACCATCACAGCCATATGTGACTGGTGATTGGTCATTGCGAACTATGGTGATCAGTGATTCGTCATCAGGAACTATGGTGATCAGTGATTGGTCATTGGGAACTATGGATGTTCGGTGATTGGTCATTGGGAACTATGGTGATCAGTGATTGGTCATTGGGAAAGAAGGTGATCAGTGATTGGTCATTGGGAACTATCGTGATCAGTGATTGGTCATTGGGAACTATGGTGATCAGTGATTGGTCATTGGGAACTATGGTGATCGGTGATTGGTCATTGGGAACTATGGTGATCAGGTCATTGGGAAGATAGGCCCGTGCAAGTGCAACTAAGTCAGGTTTCACACACTGGTGATTAAGGGATCAGAAAATGTATCAAGTCGTAATTGGTACCAGTTCTGTGTTTTATTCCACTATTGGTCGTGATATCAGTAGGCGCTTTTGATTCCATTGCGTAAACCAATATCACACCAAGCTGAGATGCCCAGTTGAAATTCGAGCACAGATCTCAAATCAAACACATTGAAAACAACAGTAAAACATACAATGCAGATATGAAGGTTTTAGTATCTAAATGTATACACTGATAAGGTTTTTTCCTTAGAATAAATTAAAAAGCTTGATTTCTCATATTTATTAAGCTAGTAAACTAGGCCCTTTTTGTCTTTACAAAGGGTGCCAATAATTCTGGAGCTGACTGTATCGGATTTCTTTCTTAAATTGTACAAAGTTTCTAATAGTTACATGCATTATGCATACATTTTAAGCCTATGTTGTTGAAATCAATAACATTTCTATTCTTTTGCTCTTAATGTTTATCTCTCGTTTAGACTTGAGAGCAGTGAAATATAGACTGAACACACATCAGTAGTGTCTTTTATTTCTTTTGCTGTTTTCTTCAGATTGTTGGTATTGCAGCGAAGCAGGGCAGAATAAGGAACGCTGCCAACACTGTGGTGAAAGTGAAGCAGATTCTCGGCAGACGGTACGTCTCACGTCTCTGCTTTTTTTTCCTTTCCAAAATCAAATCACTTCATGGAGCTTATTGGTCAAGGCAGGTGACCTTTTGCTGAAGCACCCACTTATGCTTTTCTTCCAGACAGCTTGCTTTTTATACTACCATAAACCCCACTGCCCATTTTAAGTACAATTGAGTGTAAAAGTTTGCACACCCTTAGGACAAAGAAATGGGAACTATATTTAGTGTATTAGGTTTGACAGATGCATTTTGTAATTTTCTACCCAGAAATCATTAAGGATGCAAACTTTTGCACTCAGTTTTATGCCTCTGTGTTGTCTCATGATCCAAGACCTTAAAAAAATATGTGAGGGTTAAAAATCATTTGAACAACATCTTCCTTCAGCTATGATGACCCAGAGGCTCAGGCACACAGAGATGAAAGCAAATGCACCGTGAGTATATTTCTGATCTTATTTCTGATTTGTGATCTTTTTGATCTAGTAAAGAACATGGACTGGTTATTACTGGAAGGAATACTATAGTTGTTGGGGGAAATATTTGCACGAAACACAGTATGTATTACGAGATTCTTTGCTGGTGTTCTTTCTCACAACTTTAGATTGTCAACAAAGGGGATATGCCCATGTATGAACTGGACACGGGGGAGACGACCAAGTACGTGTCCCCTGAAGACGTAGCCAAACTGGTTTTCCACAAAATGAAAGGTATGTCAGTATGAGTTCTTTCACGTACACAGTGTTTAGTCCATTTGAATGGCAGTCTGGTGTATTCTGCTTAGTGTGGTTCTTTAGGCAGCTGAGAACAGCAAGCACACTCGGGTGTGGAGGTCTGAGAGTGTCTTTCAAGTGAACTTTTTGAGCGATTTGACTCTGAGTCGACTCACTGCAGGAATTGAATAAAAAGTTTTTTGGTAGCGTGTTTTTGTAGATATTGAGCTGCTAAATTGAGCCAAAAGACAGAGCTGTAGCGCTCCAGAAATGCCGTGTGATCTGGATATTTAGACAGACAAAGAAAGACATGATGCAGAAAAAGTTTAAATAATTCTATAAATAATTAGTTTAATCAGTTAGTTAGTGCCAACTCTTTGTTGTCATTTTTTGTGGCAATTTTTGTGATTTCTCCACATACTTGGAATAGTGTTTGATTTACCTTTTTTTACATCGCTGTATTTTGTATTGAATGAAAGTACACTTTCAGCCCTAGATGCACATCAGCCAACATTTTTTGCACTAAAAATGTCTAAGTATGTGCTGTGTAATACTAAACCAAATAGCAAACGAACCAAAAGTATCAATTTCACTCTGATTCAGACTTAACAAACAGGTGTGAAAGAGCCCTAAGAATCGTAAAATTCAGTTCACATTGACAGATAAATTCCTGTTATTTTTAAAAGAAGTGTGTGTGTGTGTCTGTGTGCACAGAGACCGCTCAGTCAGCTTTGGGTTCTGACGTCAAAGACGCCGTCATCACTGTGCCTTTTGAGTTTGGCGAGATGCAGAAAAACGCATTGAGGTATGGGACTGGCCAATGAATAAAAAAAATGCAATATCTATATAGGTGTTGAAGTAGTGTTTGGTGTGACAGCATGTGTTGCACTCTGGTACTGCTTTGTTTCAGGAACGCTGCAGAAGGAGCCGGATTCAACGTTCTCCGTCTGATTCACGAACCCTCCGCTGCACTCCTGGCCTACGGCATCGGCCAGGACTCTCCATCAGGGAAGAGGTAGAGTCTCAGAGCTCGTCTCTTCACAGAAAATCTCACTATATTAACCATTACACACACTTAAAGGTCCCTGTGTAAATTATCCTAGAAATAAGACCTATTAGAATGAACACATTAATATTAACCTTGTGAGCAGAGACTGTTATCAGAGCTGCTGTTAAGGAAAATTAATCAGCACCTTCTGACCAATCAGAGTTGAGCATTCAACAGAGCTGTGGTATAAACAAATGTAAAAAAAAAAAAAAAAAAAAAAATGGAGACAAAAATTACTTCTTGTTAACTAAACTCTCATGTTAACATATATTTTGTCATATAGTACGTAGCCTACATTCCCTTGTCTGTGAAAAAATGTTAGTCAGAGCATTATCTGCTTGTTAGCTAGGTAACATGGCTACTGTTAGCAGTTAGTATTATGATAAAACTAGGACTGTCAATTTCCTTTAAAATGGCATCAGATGCCACAAAGTAAATGTGTCAATTATATTTTGTATATTTTGCATTCAATTGTGTTAAATGCTACATCTATTCATATCATTAGCTACTGAAGATGATCATTGTCACCTTCTTGGTGAAGAAAATCCCAAGGAGCCAATATCAAAATTCATTGTACTGTTTTAAATGAGCGTTTCTTTATTAACTCACAGTAATTAACACATCTGTACACAGGGATACATTATCTGCAAGCTCATAATCAAGCTGAATTTTACTGAAAATGCTTCCATTTCACTACGTATGCTCAGTATATAGGGTATAACAGTACAACATACAACATGGCATGTGCGGCTCTTTTCTTAGTTGATGTTTATTCTTCTAATTTTGTTTAGCCATGTGCTGGTGTATAAGCTCGGCGGCACGTCACTGAGTGTGACTGCTCTGGAGGTGAACAGCGGGATGTACCGAGTGCTCGCCACACACACTGACCACAGCACCGGAGGAGAGAGTTTCACACAAGCCCTGGCTCAGTATCTGGCTGGCGAGTTCAAAAAGTAAGTGTGCAGCTCTTTATATCAAGAGAGTGTGTGTGTGTGTGTGTGTGTACACAGGAGCTTACTGTGTGTGTGTTTGTGCGTCCACAGGTTGTATAAGCATGACGTGAGTGGGAACCCGAGGGCAATGATGAAGCTGATGAACAGCGCTGATGTAGCCAAACACTCTCTCTCTACACTAGGCAGCTCCAACTGCTTCGTAGACTCGCTCTATGATGGCATGGACTTTGAGTGTAATGTGTCCAGGTAAGCACTTGTTCCACCTGCAGGTCAGTAAAATACTTGAACATTTAGATCTTTATAATGTTTTGTGTGTTCACAGAGCACGCTTCGAGTTGATCTGCTCAAACCTGTTCAGTAAGAGCATCCAGCCAATCAGAAAGCTCCTGGAGCAAGTCAACCTCTCCACCTCCGATGTCAACAAGGTAATGAACACTAGGGGGAGCCTGGAGTGTGTTTACTGTGAAGTAAATCTAAATGTTTCGAATTAAACTAAAAAGCATCATTCAGGAAGAAACCAATAGTGGGATGACACAGTAGTACTGATATTCACGCTTAAAGTTCATGTTTAGCGTGTAGTGTTCTTCACTGAGGGCATTGAAGAGCTCTGTACTGCTCAGTGCTCGAGGACATTTGGAAAGAGTGAAGATAAGGTTATGTGTTCACATTACCAGTAATACAATGTGACTCACAAACGATTTTCTGCCTTAATGTGATGCAGATCGGATTTTTTTTTTTCAGGACACAAAAATCTAATCTTTTGAAATCCACTTTTGTTTTTTTTGGTTAAACTCTAAGGAAAGTGCTGTCTGCCCTTTTCCAGATGCATGAGGTCACAGATGAGCACATGATTGGCTTGTGTCACTGTGATTGACAGAGGAGCACTAGTATGCCGTCTCTCCCAATACTGACTCTACTGTCATCAAACACTTTTTTGTTACTTCACTTGGGAACTCTGTAGACACATAGGTTGATACATAGGTTCTTTTTAAGTTTTTCCTCTAAGTATTTTCTGCCTTTTTTTAAAAAAAGAACAAAAGAACAGAAAATAAAAGCAATTCAACAAACATACAGATTTTCCACAACCATCAAATACAAATGACCAAATGTCTCTGAAATGCTGTCCTTCAGTCACTGTAAGCTGTGTAATCAGTGATATAAAGGCTCAGGGCTTTAGCACTAACCCTGTAATCCCTACTGCAGGTAGTTCTGAGCGGAGGCTCGGCACGGATTCCCAAACTGCAGCAGATGATCAAAGACTTGTTCCAAGACGTGGAGCTGCTCTGCTCGATTCCTCCAGACGAGGTGATCCCGGTGGGTGCAGCCATGCAGGCGGGAATCCTGGTGGGCAGGGACAGCCTGGACCTGGGCGAGGACTCCATCACTGTGGACTGCTGTGCCAGTGACATCCTGGTCAAGGTGAGAGAGAAACCCTGCAAAAGAGAGTCTGCTATGTGAAGGTTTTCAGTCATTTAGCTCATCTTGTAATATTCTGGACGTGTATAATCTTTCTGTTATGCCATTTTTTTTCTATTGTTGCAATGCAGCCATATAATCAGTTTGTAATTGATTGTAGTGGTGGTTATGATGCACTCAGCTGTAGTAATGAAACGATGAGAAATTTCTGAAAATCCATAAATTGGAACAAAATTATTGGTGAGATATATATATATATATATATATATATATATATATATATATATAATATACTAAAGCTGGCATGGACTCCACACCTTAACATAAGACCTGATGATCAGTGTTGTATCAAATCCATTTGAGCATCTGATCACATGCTTTCTGAAAGGGATGAGACTTCAGGAAAATGTGACATTTTGTACAAAGCAGTTCAATATCACAAGTTTGCTTAAATATAAATATTGACCTAAAAATAGTGCAAAATATTGAATATTTAAGATTTTATAGATTTCCTTTTTTTCCCTTTTAAATGTTTCAAAATACTAAAATTTAGTTTATTTCCAGTTTTAAATGAGAAAAATCCCAGATTTTGAATGTGGTTTCAGACTTCTGGATCCCACTGTATATCTGGCTCTGTTCACTCTGTTAATAATTTAAAAACAATATAATAAAATAAAAACAATAGGACCTTATCTGAGTTTTTAGTCAGTAAACAGAGCCTTGCGCTAAAGGCGAAATTAAACAGCTTTGCCATATTTGGCTAAACTTGTTGGACACAATTTAGCCACAAACCATATTTAAATGAAGCGTGTTTGTGCTATTTTAATCTTTTTCGCTATCCTAACATGGCACTACTTGTGTAGGAGTTCAACAATAAAAAGGACAAATTTCTCTGTCCATCTACCTCCGCTATTTCCTCAACATCAAGTGGCTCTGACTCAGTGGAAAAACAGTAGTTGCATTTATTGAGCATGAATTAACAAGCGTGACTGTAAATAATGACAAACCAAAATGCCAAAGGATTGGAGGTCGCAGAAAATTCATAATGTCCATTTAGGGTGGTTTGTCTAAACAGTTTGGGAAGCCCTGTCCTATACAGTCACACTTTATATGCTGCTTTTCTGTTTTCCTAGAATTATATTACACAGAATACTTGGGTGTGGAAGATGAAAAGATCAGCTTTACCTGTCAGTATCATGACTGCTATTGATTCCCAGGCTTACTCACCTGACTGATACTGTTCTCTTATCTCACAGGAAGTGGACGACTCTGGGGCGGACATCTTCACTGTTTTGTTTCCATCCGGCACGCCCCTCCCTGCCCGTCGCCAGCACACACTACAGGGTCCCGGCAGCCTGGCGTCAGTGTGTCTGGAGCTGTACCAGGCCCAGAAACCTTTAGCACAGGTCTCTTACACCAGCACAGTCTTTAAGATTATAACAAGCCAGTTTACTCAGTGAGGTCAGAGTAGTTAATGCAGCATTTAATCTTTATTTTTTTTCCATCTGTGTTCTGCAGATTGTTCTTAGGGACCTTGAACCTAAAGAGGAGATGCATGATATTGTCACAGTGGTTACGATGAAAAGGTAAAATCCATGCCTTAGGGTATTGTTGTAACATGCAGAAGAAGCACAGTAGTAGTGTATTGCTTTACTAAATCCATGTGTGTACGTCTTTTTCAGGGACGGTTCACTCCACGTCACTTGTACAGAGCAAGGCAGCGGCAGATCGGAGGCTGTTACTATAGAAACAGCTGCAGCAGCGTCATAGGAAACCTTCATACACTCATGTTGTACTATATTACCGTTTAAACCACAGCACCTGTAATGCATGCGCTCTGTAGAAACCCCTGGGCATTCCAAAACAATCACATGTTCCCGCAAATGAATGTTTCCTTATATCTGACATTTAAATAATTTTTTTTTTGTCCATTAAAAGTCTTTGTATGCAATTTGAGTTTGAGTAAATGTCAGAACAAATGCTGCACTAGTTCAAACAGTCGACTAATGTGCAGCGTAGCTTAAAAACACCACGTCATGCTCGATTGATTAGGGACTGGAAAGGCAAAGGTAGAATATGTAGAGTGTAGTCCATAATTAATGGCACCCTTTTGTAAAATGGGGTACAATGATTGTGTAAAATAATTCAGTTCCACTAAAAAAAAAAAAAAAGCCAAAACTACTTTCTGCCAACAAATATGTTTATCATCAAAAATTTATTTTTAAATGTGTTTTCTATCAAAAGTATATGTGGCAATATTATTTACAACCTGATGAACATTTAAAATAAATGCAAGCATGCCACGTCCATAATAAGCTGTTTACAATGAGTTACACAAGAAACTCTTCCTGAGAGAAACCCAGAGTGTCACTAACACCACAGTCAGAGTTGTTTTGGTCAGATGGGATCACTAAAAACCTTTTTTTAGTCATATATATCAGGAAACACCTTTACCATTTTCTCACTGCATACGTTCGTCTGGCAGCTGCAGTTAAATATATTGTTGGTGTTCTACTCTAAAGGCGGCTTAACGTATGCATGTGGTTTACTGATACCATCATCCCTGAGCTTGAGGTTAGAATGATATTCATGCAGGCTTCACATGACAACTGATGCAAAGAACCTATACAACATGTCCTGAGTTTATCTGAACATAAAATAGCAATTAACAAGGAGGTTTACGACAAAGACTTTTTAAATCGAGTTTATAACAGTGAAGTTTTGGTGGTTGGAGGATAAATTGGAAGAGTGAAAACACAACATCTTTAAGTGTTCAGAAAATTGTATCACTATGTAAAGGTAGTGTACAGAGGGCTACATGAGGTTTTTGTGATTAGCATAACTTATTTTAACAAGCGTCAGCTATCAAAGTTGATTGATATGACACCCAAGACAAGTGACATGTTTGTGTTCTGATACATCAGAACTACTGAGTTAGTAGCTCAGTTACTTATGTAACACACATGTAATGGTGATAACGTGACATAACGTGTCCTCTGAGATTAATCAAAAAGTAAACGAACAGAAGTGAGGACATACAAAAGCTGCAGTGTCTTCTGAACTCGACTCTGACCCTTATGTAAAGTAAATGTTATACTTCTGCTTAAGTGTTTATAAATAGGTATGACAGCCATGACAGTTCTGTATAGCTAGCATTTAAGAAACTTTCATTTTGAGATGTATATATAAACTGCTTTTTTATAAACTGGTTAGCTTCTGTTCTAAAATGTGACTTAGCTGCGTTACTGAATGTAGTCATTCATTAATGTAGGCTTTATGTAACCTATACATAGTAACATTTATTTTAACATTAAATATCTATGTGAAAAAACGAACGAACAAAAAAAAGACTTTAGGTAAAAAGTGAGGCGAGATAATTGTAGAATGAATATGAACAGCAAAACAGCATAAATGTTAATGTGAGGAATGAAATACTTAGGGTGTGTTGTTTAGAGGAAAATAATCAGTGATGGGGTGGTGTGGTGTGGCCTTGTGTAAAGCGGAGTTACTGTTACCACCTGAAGCTGATTTTTTCCCAATAACAGCATGTCACAGAGTTTCATTTGTCTGATACCACAGGAATTTGCCAAGAAGTATTTTTTTTTACTAAAGAAAAATGCATCCAATTACAGCTATGTTTAATGTTGTGGAACATCTGGGAATAATAAGACAGTTCCTGTTATCGCTTACATTATAGCAGCTGTGAAGTCATCCCTCCACCAGCCTCTCTATTTTCCTCTCTCTTGACGTTAATAAGACAAGAAAAAAAACCTTAGATTGTCATGTTACCAAGAAACTGGAAAGCCCAAAGTCCTGAAGATTCTCCCATAATCAAAAACTTGCTGGCTGTTACAAAGTGCTGACACTGGAGACTCCTTCCATAAATGTTAAACATCTCCTTACAGAAAATGTCATCGTACCAAGGTATTGTGTTTTTTTTCATCTGTTTATGTGCAGTGTCTGCTGGACAACTCCTTGTGTAAACTGTTACTCTAGAAACAAGGTATTAGAACGATAATTAATATAAACCTACTGTCCGAGCTACTGTTATAGAAAACTAATCAACACCTTCTGACCAATCAGAATCGAGAATTCAACATCGCAGTTAATTAAAGGCTGTACTTATATATTTAAAGCAATTACACACATTTTTCCCAAGCAAATTCATATTCCCTACATGTGTTTCATGCTAATTTATACCTTTCTATTTATTAATTATATTCAGTATAACCACAAATTTATTTTGGAATGGTAAGCTCATGAGCTAGGAACTCATAATTACTCTCTGTTTTAGATAGAAAAAAAAATACAATAATTACTGCTATTAAAGCATGTTTTATTATACATGGTTTCTTTTCTTTTTTTTTTTGGTATGAGAATCCAAATTTTTGTTTGTTAATTTGGCAAGATGATCATTCCAGCCGTGGAATCTCTGATTAAACTGAACCCTGCTGATGATTTTTGGTGGTCACGTCCTCTCCAGCAGCCAACTTCCTGTACAGCTCCTTCAGCTCCTCAGGCTGAGGAGCCTTGGAGCCCGGAGTCATTGGCAGATCAAAATCAGATGACACCTGCGAATCTGAAACTGGTTCTGTTTGGTCTGTGACATCGCATTGGTCCTGGTGACTGTCAGTCAAAGCTGGTTGTGCGTCATCCGGCCAATTAAAACCGTTCCCTGTGTGCATGGGGTTACATTGTACAGGCACTGTGTCGAGTTGGCTGAGGCTCTCTAAAGCTGCCTCTGATACATACGTCGACTGAGAGGAAGTCACATGACCTGACTCAGATTCATCGTCATCATTGAAGAGCTCAGGGGACTGCGACGTTGTGTGATCAGTAGACAGAGTCTGGCTGTTCTGACTGTTCTCCAGCTCACAGCTGTCATCAGTCACAACTGGCTCTGCTGTGAAGAATGTACTCCAGCTAGGCGGGGCCGGCTTCGGAGGGGGTGGGGACATACCTAAGCAGGATGGAGTGGGTGTAGCATCCCCAGATGACTGACATGCAGGACGTTCCTCCTCCTCCACGTCATCTTCATCACCATCATCATCATCATCGTTGGACTCTGTGCAGTCCATGTAGTTGGATGTCTGAAATGAAGGCTGCAGCTGTGGTAGAATTTGTGTCTCTATGACCTCGGGATCTGATTTTTCCGGGCTGTGGTGCTCTTTCTCCTCATTCACAGCAAGCTTCTTTCTCATCGGTGCTACAGCAACTTCCGCAAACAGCTCGTCCTCACTGTCCGTGCCTGGGAAACAAACACACCATACAACATTTATCCACTGTCTATGTAGTAGGAGTGTAACAATACACTCTGGTCATGATTCGATTTGATTCATGCTACTAGCTTCACTGTTTCGATTTGACTCGATTCTCAGAATATTTTTAAAGAAATGTGAATGAAGAAAAACTACTTTTTTCTGAATCACAAACTAAATAAATCAAAAATTGCTATGAACAGAGGTTTAATATTGTAAAGAAAATGTACTACAGATTTACCATATCTTAAACATAAATAAATTGAATAAGAAATTCTCCCAAAAATTTTGTTTGAATAAACAAGTGTCTGACTTTGAAAATGACTTACTGAAACATAATGAGCTCCGTAGCAGAAATAAAGCTCCAAAGTCAGCTAAACTGACAGATTTCCACAGCCTTTAGTGTTGTTTGAAAGCTACTGAAAAGCTCTTTTTATCCGTTATATAACATGGTCGTGTAACCATATAATGTATAACGTGTGTTGGTTGTTGCAATCTGGAGCTATTGGACATCATAAGTGCAGATCTCACAGGCTATCCATAAAACGTGATCCTACGAGCAGCGTAATCTCTGTATATTTGAACTCTATGGCTTGCACAGATTGGGACCTCTGGTGTTCAAACAGTGCATCTGCATTACATGCATAATTAATAGAATGCTGATTTCCAGGATGCACATTGTCACATTTTTGCGTCGTAATGAATTGTGGCACAATGTATTGTTACACCCCTACTGTGAAGTGCATCAGTTTAGCTCACTTTTATCTGTATAGCGGCAGCTGGGCTTAGATTTACATTCTATTTTTAAAAGCATTATTTTGATCCACAAATTTCATCAATTACATATTAAATATAACTTTGAATGATCATAAGTAATCTTTATGATCATTCATATGAATTTTTTGTTGGTGTAAAGTGTAAATGCTGATATGAAAAAATTCTTAAGTTTGAAAAGGCTTTTCAAAATGTAATGTATTACCTCAACTTTGTGCCTGTGTTGTGATGTTATAATGAAATCACAGTATCATACCTTAAAATTCTGTATCTCCTCTTCTCACCACGGCTGTAAAGAGTGATTATATGAGTTACTATATTCTTCCTGGAAGCCAGAAACAATCTGGCCATTTTCCTCTGACCTCTCTTATCAAGGCCTTTCCACCCACAGAGCTGTCACTCAGTGTTTTTTGTTTTTCACACCATTCTGTGTAAACTCTAAAGACTGTTGTGTGTGAAAATCTCAGATCAGCAGTTTATGAAATACTCAAACCAGCCCATTTGGCACCGACAGCCATGCCAGGGTTAAAGTCACAGAGATCACACTTTTTCTTCATTCTGATGTTTGATGTGAAGATTAACTGAAGCTCTTGACCTGTATCTGCAGGTCAGGTGTACAGGTGTTCCTATTAAAGTGGACAGTGAGTGTATATTCTGTTTATAAATATGTGTAACTTTGCAGACTTGATAAAACCAAAAATCTAGTCTTCAGATGATATTAGAAGTATAAATATGATATTAAAAAGTATAACATTAATATTAGAAAATTAGAAAACTGTATTCTCATTCTTTAGTATGAATTCTAAAGGACAAGGAACAACATGTAAAATTTCATGAGTCCATTTAGAAATTTTTGGTCCTGACAAGAATTTTTGGTCCTGAAATTTTTGGTCCTAGAAAGAAAAATGATTTAAAACTGATATGTAAAACATAATGACACCTACTGTTTATTGATATACAGTTTGTAGCAGAAAACAAGCTTTCAGTACATCTGCTGACTTTCACAACGTGGTGATCAAGAATGGACAAAAATGGCAAAATAAACATACTTCTGTTAATTTTTAACTTTTTTTGATACTACAGCATAAGAGAAGACATGTTCTATCTGTAGTGTCTTGCCTTAGAACACGATATATGTAATATATATATATATATATATATATATATATATATATATATATATATATATATGTAATATATATCAATATATAAACAATATATATATATATATATATATATATATATATATATATATATATATATATATATATACACACACACACACACACACACTATATTTATGCATATTAATACTTTTCTTTAAATGAACACCCATGATATTAAAGACATCTTGCCTTTGTTTCTGAACCATTAATTAGTTTATCATTAGTCCGATTATCTACATATGGAAGTGAAAATCTTTGGTTAGGGTTTAGATGAGGTAACAGATAAAACACATGAAACTACTGAAAAAAATCAAAATGATAGATTATGCGTAAGGTGCATAATATACTGCTATACCTTGAGACGTGGACTTTATTCTGGCTCGTTTCAGCTTCCCAAGAGGCTTATAGACAACCTCGGCCCTTCCTGAATGTTTTCTACACATAAGATTCAGTCTGAAAAAAGAAACAGCATTCAGAACAGTTGGATTGTTGGAAACAAAACAGTTGGAAACAAAACAAAAACCAGAAAAACAGATGTTTTGTGATGACTGTAGCTTAGGACTTTCCAAAGCTAATGTGAAGAAGGCAGTGCAGGGCATCTAGTGGAGTTATAATAAAGTGCAATAAAGCGCTTAATTTTGTTGTGGGGTGTGCAGACTTTTGCACTTAACTGTATAACTAAGATAGGTAAAGTCTGAATGGAACAGCATTCAGAACAGTTGGATTAGAACAAGCAATCACAGGAAAACAAAGAAAAAAAAACTTAATGAATTCATTCATAACGTGTATGAGGACTTACAGCTCAGTGACTTCCTCCACAGTTCGGCCCATTGGAACCACATTAGGGTAAATATTAACAGGACTGATGTAGGAGAGGAAATCCTTGATCTGATAATAGAAGAATGGATATACACTGACTGGGTGTAATTATTACAAACATGACATCTAATCATTTTGCAAACGTCTTTCTTACCTCGGAGTATGAGGAATGAAAAGAGAAACAAGCCCTGTAGGAGCTTCCACCCATCCTGAAAAAGTCACAGGAAGGTGTTTATTCGTTTATGCATCTTTACCCGCATGTGGTGATTGATCTGGAGCCTAGCATCAGTGTAACAGTCAGTTACATCTTTAACCACAAATTGATTGGTTGTTTTTAATTGAAGGGTGGGACTTTCTGTAAAAATCAACCAGTGAATTCTCTTCTATCATGATAATGTCTCTGGTTTTATTCAGAATGTTGTTTCCCTAGCCACACTATAGTACAAAAGTTTACACCCCCATGTTTTCCAGGTGAGGATAAAATAAAAATGTGCATATATCCTGCAACAAAAAATCTAAAACATAAGGTTAAAAAAAAAAGACAGAAAAACAGTCTAAACAGATGTTTTGTGATGACTGTAGCTTAGGACTTTCCAAAGCTAATGTGAAGAAGGCAGTGCAGGGCATCTAGTGGAGTTATAATAAAGTGCAATAAAGCGCTTAATTTTGTTGTGGGGTGTGCAAACTTTTGCACTTAACTGTATAACTAAGATAGGTTTTTGTGCATTATTAAAGAGGTGTCAAATTCAGCAACTGTAGGCATTATATACAGTATATACAGTATATATAGGCGATATAGATTGTACTTGACGATGACGTTGGTCTTCCTAGTTCGTTCTCCAAACCACATAGTGGAAGGTTTGATGCTGATGATGCGCAATGGTGTACCATCCGGAGCTAAAGAGCCACACGGCAGTCTGTTTGTCCTGAACAACTCATCATCCTGTCACAAACAGAAAATAAATATACTGTAATAAACCTACATCAGCTGCAGAGTGGTGCACATTAGCAGTACAGGAAGTGTAACATGCCTTAGGGTGCCTGCAGGCGTGGATCTGTGTTGCTCTATTTGTGGTCACGTGATCCAGGATTTCTGGCATTTGTCTGAACATATTCAATCTGTTCACATGGACCTACATCAAACCCCGACAGATTCAAATAGTGATTTAAAAATAGAAAAACACCAAATGTTTACCCACGTACCTAATTCATTGATTATTTTCTTTAATTATTAGTACCTGTGAATTAAATTCCTGCCCCAGGTTGGTGAAGAGGTATTCATAACCATATGCTGCTTTGCAGTTCAACCATACTATGTGGTATGGACTCAGACAAATCCAGTCTTGAACCAGCTTCCTGATACCAGTCAGACAAGCCTCCTAAAGTCACACCAACAGTCACATTACACTCACATAACTCATTACACTGATAGAACTTTATTAATATGGCAATAACACCAAATGGATATAGTTGACTGCAAAAGTCTGTACACCCTTAAAATGAATAGAAAGAAATTTTAATTCTAACAACAAAACATTTAGTTTGGTGTTAGTGTTTTACAGATGTTCCCTAATTACCTTATACAACAGCGCTTTTGAATTCTTGAATCTGATTAGTCAGAAGGTGTTGATTATTATTTTAGCTCTAACTTCAAGAGAGAGAGAAAAAGCTGCTTATAGCTGTTACAATGTAAACAATAACAGGAACTAACTTGTTTCATGGACGTTCCACAACATTAAGTGTAACTATAATTGGCCAAAAATATGACTTATTGCTCATTAATAAAGTAAAAATTTGCAGCAGATTGTTTGTAAGTGTAAGAGAAATAACACTTCCAGATGTTACTGGATATTAATAATCAACTTCAACATGTTAACAGTAACTCTGCTTCATCATACCATCATCATCATCATTTTTCTGTAAGCCCAAGTGTTCTAGTACTTACTTAAAAGTACCAAAGTATCTCCTTTTTTAAATTAGATCTGAATAGTCTCATATAGCTTGTTTGTAATTGCCTAATTGCATATAGCTTATTTATAATTGCCTAGGGTGAATAGTAATATTCACCCCTCCATTTATTTTTTTTTTTGATATTGAAGTAAACAGTCATAACTCCAAATGTCATACATGCCTTCGTCAAATCAGGTCCAGAGTCTGGGACAGCCCAAACAAAACATTCACTTCTTTCTTTTGGTCCTTTTTAATATTTTGGATTGATATCTCATTGCAAAAAACACCCACGCTGAACATTTCCTTCTTCCTAGAATTCTGTTTTGTAGATAAATTGTTAGTTATGAGTATGTTTTACATTATTCTTCAGAAAACTTGTGGGGTGCAAACTTTTGCTCTCAACTGTATAAGTGTGATATATGGCCAGTTCAGAAATACTCACCCTGCTAGGGATCTGATAGAACCTGGGGTCGTAGAACGTGCTGTCCAAATACACACTCTGAATGTCTTTTACTCTGTAACAAAGAGTATGGAGCTGAGAAATCACATTAAACTTCTCCCAAAGTGAAAAACACCAGGCACATCTACAACTTTACACAGACTCTTATATATAATGTGATAATGTACAGCCCTTGCCATGCTGTAATGGTCTTCCCACATTGTAAAAGCACTACAGTGGTATTCTTTACATGATTTTTCCCCCCACATCTGTATAGACAAGATTCAATGTTTTTTAAAAAAAAAAAAAAAAAAAAAAAAAAGTGAGCTGCAACACACAGACTGTATTACTTTTCATTTTTGACATGAGCACAACATGCCACACTGAAAAGCAAAACCTTCACTGTATTGCTCTTATGTCACTTTACATTTAACTTCTTTGGCACACATTTTTCCAAATTGAATTTTCCAAATTTTCCAAATTCAGAAAAAAAAAACCCAAAATGACACAACTGATCAGTTAAGGATGAAGGTTATTACTCAAGGACCCAACAGTGGCAGCTTAGCGATGCTGGAATTTGAAATCACAACCTTCTGATCAGTAGCCTAAAGCCTTAACCACTGAACCACCACATTCCTTTAACCCTTTAGCACTTCAGTGAAAAACTTTGCATCAGAAGTGAATATTATTCCACATTTCACTGCATTTCACTTCACTTTCATCAGTGTGTTGCAGTCATGTCACACTGAAATGCAATCACTGTCCAATCACAGCACTCTCGAGGAGAAATGGAAGAAGGGCCTGAAAGCCTTTGCATTGCATTTCATTTTACATTTTTCTCCTGGACCTATCTGGCATGGAATTCATGCATACGTCATACATCTGGGCTAAAAACCTGCCTCTGACTGAGCAACATGAAGCATGAGGATGTGGAATTGGGTCACACCAAACTACATGCAATGCTACACACCTGTTTCCAGAGTGCAGGTGCTCCATCCTCGCTGCGTCTCCAGCAGCCAGTCGGAAATCACCAGTGTACAGCACGGTGCCCTGAGCCCCCTCAAAGAGAAACCTGCAGGAAGACAAAGGCAAATAGACACAATTACTTTTAAATCTATACACTAAAAAATCATCAGTCTACGATAAGCTGTACTGTGAGAAGCAGGGCATGATATAGTATATGGAAATATCTGTGAACTTATTGTAATACTGATACTGATGAAGGGGAGAATATGCAAATGAGCATAAATTGTGTTAGTGAGTGTTTATGTATTTTGATTAAAACAGTACAGGCTTTTACTCTTAACCAAGTCACATTAAAGCTTCACTACTGCAATTCGATAAGGAAAAAAACACTTCAGTTTGTGCTGTTAGAGTAAAATAATCAACGACAGGGTGATATGATGCAACCCATCATGAAGTAAACCTACTGTTACCACCCCAAAGTTAATATCCAATAACAGCACATCCTGATGCTTTCTATTCCTCTTATACCTCAACAATTTGCCAACACTAACAATTTTATATTTATTAAAGAATGACATGTTACTTTCTATCTATAATGATGTGGAACGACCGTGACACACATAACATAAGTCCCTGTTATCACTTACAGCAGTTATAGCAGCTATTAACAGTCGTTCCCTCACCAGCCTCCCTTTTTTTCTCTCTCAAACCAAAGTGGAAAAATGGAAAAATGAAAAAGATCAGCTTTTCCTCTGACTAGTACAAAGCAGTGATACTGGAGACTCCTTCCAAAATGCTAAATAGATGTTTCCTTACAGTAAACTTCACTGTTTATGTGGAGTGTCTGCCATACAACTCCTTGTCTAAGTTGTTACTATAGAAACTATAACGTATTAGAACGAGTGCATTGATATAAACCTGCGATTTGCCTTGCAGTTGGGTCTACTGTCAGAGTTAAAAAATAATCAATACCTTCTAATCAGAATCATGACAGTGCTGCTGTAGAATATATTTAAAGGTGTATCGCAATTGCAGTATGTATCAGTCAAATTATAATATTATATTATAATATGTTTTGTATATATTATGATTAGCATTGCTGTTAAGTGTATCTGCTTACATGACTGATCCAGGGCAATGCCCAGCCGGCAACAACGTCACAACAACATCTTCCACCTGGGAATACAAGACAAGCTTGCAATTAATGAAACTGGAACATATTTACATTATAAGTGGTGTGATTACTGTATATTACGCAATGATATTCCTCCCAGGATTCCTGGCTACACAAAGTGTAATTTACGGCTAAAGTGTAATTTATGGCTGTGTATCTGATACGGCTGGTAAACATATTTTAGTGCTCACTATTAAAATCAGTTATTTAGATTTTTTCAATTATTAATTAGGAGGTCAGAACCCTCAAAGTTAAGAAGACAAAAGATGCAGCCTGTCAGAGCTCACCTCTCCTGTAAGTTCATCAGTCAGTGATATATGTGTGGGACTGTCTAACTCAAGAGCAACCTGGAATTAGATATTTTCAGAGAGTAAGCATATCTATGAAGGAAATATATTTATCCAAAAAATGAATTACAATAACTTACAATGCGGTCTTCCCAGAAGCTATATTTTGGATTGTTGAGTAGGAGCTCCTTCGTGACAAACGAGCAGTACAACTTTACAGTCAAGCTGCAACAACAACAAAAAAATAAGCTCGGTCATTGATTAAGTAAGGAATAAAACACTTGGGGTGTGCTGTTATAGGAAAATAATCCATAACTATGTGGTGCAATGTGGCAATGTTACCATCCCAAAGGGGATTTTCCAACAGTAACAATGTTTAATTTATTAAAGAATGACACGTTGTGCTTTTTATCCATTCATAGTTACATGTAATGGTGTGGAACATCCGCGAGACAAGTTAGTTCCTATTATCACTTATGTTACAGTAGCTACAGTCATTCCCTCACTAGCATCTCTTTTTTTCCTCTCTCTTAGAGTTAATAAACGAAATTAATTAGCAAGATACTGAAGTAGAACTCGAAGCTAACGGCATTGACGGGGCCTTCACCACCACCAAGTCTGAAATACCCTGAAATACCCTTCAAATATATTTCAAACAGGAAGGAAAACTATTTTCCCAAATTTCCCCTTGGGAATCACTAAGGTAAATGTATGTATGTATAGATGTATCTAGACCTTGTTTGGATCAATTCCAAGATCTAATCAGTTCGTCTGCTGCTTACAATGATAATTCCACATAAATCCTATAAACATTCAGTCGCTCATTCTGGAGGTATTGTGTAAACACACGGACACACGCGGACAAGCCGAAATCATAACGCCTCCACCACATAAAAAACGCAGCTTGTAATGTTACCAAGAAACTGTAAACTCCTCTGTCCTGAAGACTTTCCTGTGGTGGAAAAACCTACTGAGTTTACAGAACACTGACACTGGAGACTCCTTCCATAAATGTTAAATAAACATCTCTGGATAGAAACCTGAACCATATCAATGATTATACACTTCTCTTTATTGAAAAATAACTGGAACTAGTGTCAGGGCTGCTGGTACAGAAAATTAAACATCTGAGCAATCAGAATCAAGAATTAAATAGTGCTGTGGTGTAATAATAATAATAATAATAATAATAATAATAATGCTTGTTATGTGTGCAGTGTTGGAGTTCCTTACCTAAACTTTAATTTTCTCTTCAGTAAAGGTCCTTTCAATCCTTTCATATGATCTGTAAAGACACTTTCATTACACTTTGCCACTGATAAACACCCAAACATCTCAGACAGCAAGCCTTTAATACAAGCCTTTTAATGAAATCCTACCTTTATGACAGTGAGAGAGAAAATAAGCTCTGGCATGTATATTTTCTCTGTCAAATCTGTCAATGGAGATGTTTGGATATTCCTTCATCCGTCCAGGGAAGGAACTCATTCTGACTTTCTCACACTAATCCCAGCTTAGCTAACCTAAACACCTAGCTTCATATACAGATTATACAGCTTCATGCTGAGCTAGAAGACTCTGACTTTCCAAAAACATCTCCTTCACACGTTTACTCTTCAGTTCAAACTCATGAAACACCAACACACGCCATACCAGGAAACCATGAGAGCAGGGTTGCCAGGTCTGAGTTACAAAATCACCCCAATACCAACATCTGAAACTCTAATGTTATTCTTATCACTGCAAAATGATAAATTAATATAATAAAAAACACATCATATAATATAATATAATATACCACAACACTTTTGATTCTTTTGATTAATCTTTCTATAATAGCAGCTCTGACAGTTGTTCTGACTACAGTTCAAATCACAGGTTTATATTAATGCTCTTGTTCTAATATATTATAATTTTATAAGATAAACAGGGACTTGTAGCATGGACACTTCAGCTTAAGTCTAACAGTACACATATTTTTAAAATCTTGTTATTTAACAAAGAAAAATGTATAATCATGGTTAATCATGGTTACGTTTTCTGTGAGGAGACGTGCATTTAACATTAAACATTTATGGAAGGAGTCTCCAGTGTCACTGGAGGATAAGCTGCATTTTTTGTACTTATTATCTTCAAGAGAAAGACAAAAGAGAAGCTGGTGAGGAAACGACTGTTTATAGCTGTTATAATGTAAATGATAACAGGAACTCTCCTGTCACATGGATGTTCCACAACATTAAATATAAAGTTGTTCATTAATAATTTAAAAATTGCAATCATTGGCAAATTGCTGTGGGAGTTTAAGAGGAATAAAACACTTGAAGATGTACTATTGTTTGTAAATAATCACCTTCAGGGTGGTAGCAGTAACTACACTTTGTGCTGAGCTGAATCACACCACCCTATTGTTGATTAGTTTCCTAAAACAGCTCGTCGTCATTCCTTACTCAATAAACCAGCATTTAAAAAAGCACAATTTCCCAATGCTGTTCTTTTATTAAGATACTAAACTAGAGTAATATTATTAGAGATATTTTCACAAGTAAAGAATATTGTTATATATTGACATACATGAGGAGGAGAGCACAGTGGCTTAGTGGTTAGTGCATTTGCCTGGCACCTCCAGGGTTGGGGGTTCGATGCCTGCCTCTGCCCTGCATGCACAGAGTTTGAACGTTCTCCCTGTGCTTCAGGGGTTTCCTCCAGGTACTCCAGTTTCCTCCCCCAGTCCAAAGACATGCGTCATAGTCTGATTGTCATCTTACTGTAGTGAATGGGTGAATGGGTGTGTGAGTGTGTGTGTGATTGTGTCCTGCAATGGATTATCATCCCAACCAGGGTGTCTCCCTGCCTTGTGCCCTGAGTCCCCTGGGATAGACTCCAGGCTCCCTGCGACCCTGTGTAGGATAAGCGGTACAGAGAATGGATGGATGATGTAAATAAAGAATAGATATAATAAACACCTCTCTGATACTGATGTAAATAAAGAATAGATATAATAAACACCTCTCTGATACTGATGTAAATAAAGAATAGATATAATAAACACCTCTCTGATACTGTACACTACATGCACGTTGAACATATGAGAGGAGACCATCTTGCATGGCAGTCAGTAAATGTTTTAATAATTGTCATTATTATTAATGTCATTTAGTCAAAAAGATGTACGGAGTAATCACGGACCTGGCAACATTACAGCACAAGAAACTACAGCGACGTCTAGTGATTAAGAAGAAATCTGACACGGTTAATTTACTGACGTGAACTATTATAAACGACTAACCTAACGTCAAAAACAGTGATTACATTTCTACACTTTTTAAATTTAAAAATGATTAATGTAGAAGAAGTAATACAGCACCGCTCCTTAACTTTTATTGTCCAATTTTATAAAAACAGGAAACTCCGGGTGCAGGTATGGTTGGCCAACCAAATAACCCCTGAGCAACTTCCGGTGACGGCGTTGTTGCTGGGAGACCATAAACAACAAGCACTACATTTTGAAGACTGGTGAATATACATTGCAAGTTCCATTATTTCACTAATTAATAATAAAATACAAATTTGGGTTTAATTTTTGAAGTTACACTATATTATAAAGACTCCATTAACTGATTTAGCACCAAAGTAAGTAGTTAGCTAACTAGAATAGTAATTTATCAGCTAATTAGCTACCTGGAGTAGAAATTTAATTTCAAGAAGAAAAACCTGAGTGATAATAGGATGTAACAAGGATCATCTATTTTTACTTTTTTTTTTTTTTTTAAATAGTTTCAGCAATCTGCAAACCAAGATCCAAGAAGACATCCGAGAGCTGCAAAGTGTCTCTCAGTAAAATAAGAGAGATGTCCTCTGCAGCTTTGCTGGATGGCAATGCCCAGCCCAAGTCCATGAGCCGAGCCAGGCAGTGGACAGATGAAGTGGAGAATCTCTACAGGTTTCAGCAGGCAGGATACAGGGATGAGCTGGAGTACAGGCAAATTAAACAAGTGGAGGTAACATGATTGCACCTGGATTCATCTTGCCTTATCACTCCATCTCAAAATCATATACACATTCTACATTCATTCATTCATCTTCAGTAAGAGCTTTATCATGGTCAGAGTCATGGTGGATCTCGAGTCTATCCTGGGAATATGGAAGAATTTTTCTGTTATCTTTATCCATATCATTTGTCAATCAGTATTTAATAATCAGTATTATGTCAATCAGTATATATGCAACAGTATTGTAATGTGATCTTGTGTTAAACCATGACCTTAAATCACCTCATGTATTCAAGCAAGTACTTAACTTTCAGAGTTTTACTCATACACTACACTGTATCGTTATTAAAAATAATAGGCAAATATAATCAAATACAAGAGATTTAGTACATTTAGAGAGTGATTTTATGCTAATGATTTTATAAGAATATTTCTGTGTATGTGAATCAAAGAAAACAAACTGGTGTGGCCTTGCAGGTGGACTGTGCTTTTGGGAAAAACAATAAGCACAGTTTTTATTCATAAATTGTATCTTTTCCAGTCCAGACAGAAAGTGTTTTTCTCTCTTCCAGACCACTGAAGTGCATTGTTGAAGTTGTGATGAAGGTTAATGTTTCTTTTAAAAAATAAACTGACTGACCTCTCGCCACGGTTAAAGCTAAGATAAAGGGGCAGTGAAATAATTGTGACGAGAGGCAGGTGAGTGATTAAAAGAAAAAAAGAGAAAACTCCATCTAATGAGATTATTGTTTTAGAATTAAATAACAGCATGAGCCACGACTGTGTAGATCAGATGCTCTGCAGACCGTCTCGGCTTTGTTGTTTGATTCAATAAAGTCTTTTGATTTTTGGCATCCAGAACCCCTTGTCTTTGAAAATCTTTTTTCTTATTTTGAATTGAAGAGTTTTTTTTTGCCACGACAGGAACGCTGAGAGTGAGGCAGGGATTCATCCTGCGTGGGACGCCAGTTTATCGCACCACACCACACACACATTTACACCTAGGGGTAATTTAATGTAGCTGATCTACCTACTGGCATGTTTTTTTGGAAGGTTGGAGGAAACCAGAGAACCCAGAGGAAACCCATGAAGATCTCTTATAATTATTGGTTATAGCTTTTCATCACTTGTCGTTAAAGCGTGCTCTTTCTGTGCTCTGTGCTGTTTCAGATTGACCGCTGGCCGGAGACAGGGTTCGTGAAGAAGCTTCAGCGACGAGACAACACGTTTTATTACTACAGCAGAAAGCGGGAGTGTGAGGACAGAGATGTGCACAAGGTCAAGGTGTATGTGTACTGACATCATCGACCCGCTCTGGCACTTCCTCTGTATCTCAGTCTCTCCCTCTGTGTGATGATTAACGAAGACAACACTGCATAAGCTGATAGATAATCTATAATATTGTACAGCTTGATATCAGAGTCTGAGAATTAGTAAAATAGATTTCATACATAACAAAGCAGGACAACTGCTATTATTATTATTATTATTATTATTATTATTATTATTATTATTATTATTATTGGTGCATCACATTTTTTTAAATCTGCAGTCAGGGCACTGATTAACTGCTGTGTGTGAACATCTCATCATTAAAGCAAAGTGTGTTCATGTTGCTATTTTAAAGGCTTTATCATTATCGTCTTTCTCAGAAAAGAATCAGAAGATATTTTTCTATGACTTTGATGCCAAAACTGACAAACGGGGAATAAATTGAAGCTGTGTTCCTGAACTGTAGTTAGAGCGGCTCTTATGATCAGGTCTGGATGAAGCCATTTTGTGGCCTCGGGCCTTTTTCACACTCGTGACTCTCTCTTTCAGACTAAACACACACACTGACTTTATTCTGTACCTAAACTAGCCTTTTTAAACAAACCTAATATTCTCTGACAAACACATGAAACAATAATCACAATTCTATCTATCTATCTATCTATCTATCTATCTATCTATCTATCTGTCTGTCTATCTGTCTGTCTAGAGATTTGCTTATCTATCTATCTATCTGTCTGTCTATCTGTCTGTCTAGAGGTTTGCTTATGTATCTGTCTATCTATCTATCTATCTATCTATCTATCTATCTATCTGTCTGTCTATCTGTCTGTCTAGAGGTTTGCTTATGTATCTGTCTATCTATCTATCTATCTATCTATCTGTCTGTCTGTCTAGAGGTTTGCTTATCTATCTATCTATCTATCTATCTATCTATCTATCTATCTATCTGTCTGTCTGTCTGTCTGTCTGTCTGTCTGTCTATCTGTCTGTCTATCTGTCTGTCTAGAGGTTTGCTTATGTATCTGTCTATCTATCTATCTATCTATCTATCTGTCTGTCTGTCTGTCTGTCTAGAGGTTTGCTTATCTATCTATCTATCTATCTATCTATCTATCTATCTATCTATCTATCTGTCTGTCTGTCTAGAGGTTTGCTTATCTATCTATCTATCTATCTATCTATCTGTCTGTCTAGAGGTTTGCTTATCTATCTATCTATCTATCTATCTGTCTGTCTGTCTGTCTGTCTGTCTAGAAGTTTGGTTATCTATCTATCTATCTATCTATCTATCTATCTGTCTGTCTGTCTGTCTAGAGGTTTGCTTATCTATCTATCTATCTATCTATCTATCTATCTATCTATCTGTCTGTCTGTCTATCTGTCTGTCTATCTGTCTGTCTAGAGGTTTGCTTATCTATCTATCTATCTATCTATCTATCTATCTATCTGTCTATCTATCTATCTATCTATCTATCTGTCTGTCTATCTGTCTGTCTAGAGGTTTGCTTATGTATCTGTCTATCTATCTATCTATCTATCTATCTATCTATCTATCTATCTGTCTGTCTGTCTGTCTGTCTAGAGGTTTGCTTATCTATCTATCTATCTATCTATCTATCTATCTATCTATCTATCTGTCTATCTGTCTAGAGGTTTGCTTATCTATCTAACTATCTATCTATCTGTCTGTCTAGAGGTTTGCTTATGTATCTATCTATCTATCAAATAACTTCTATCAGTAACTCTAAAAACACAGCGTGTGTCTTTAAGACTACGTCATATCCGTCTTTTTTTTTTTTTTTTTTTTTTTTGCATACGCGTTAATATGCTGCACTTTCCCCCAGAGGATAACGAGGCTTTATGGTGGTGTGACGTTATCAGAAAACCTGGTTTAATTCATTAAAGAAGATTGTTGGCTGAGTAAGTGCGACTTTTACACTCTGTTTAAATTATTCTGCTTTTGTTTTTCAGGTTTAGCTCATTTGCTTAGCTCGTTAGCGTTGTGTAGTTTCGATGTGTTTTCAGCCCGATGTGTTTTTTTCCTACCCGCATTGAGTAAGTCCCGCCTCCCGCACTAGGATTGGCTAGTGCTTCATTTTCACACACAGTCCTCCTTCACTACAGGGCTGTATGGACGAGTAATTCTGACCAATCACAGTGCAGCAGGTGGTTTGGTCGTAATACGGATGGGGAAAAAACTCGTTAAAGCCAACCTTCCTCTAGATAAATGTAAACAGTTTTTGACAATATTTTTGGAAATCCAAGAATAAATGAATGGAATAACAGAAACAGTAGTCTGAAATAATATGACTTGCTATGTAAGAACAGATGAGCTGTTTTATTCAGGGAAATAAAAATAAAACCACACCTTAAATCAGTAGTATTGAGGGTAAGATATGATAATATGATAATATGATAGGATATGTAAATGAAACTTGTTGTGATCTCTACAGGTTTTCTCTGCTGGAATCACTGCTTTCAGTAAAATGTTTTTCACCTCTGAATTAAGCAGTTAAATGATAAATGAAAGAAATTTCTACCTCAGATTGCAAGGTGAGCTCTGCTGTGTGCATGTTAAAGAGCATGATCTGATGCAGTGTGCTTTAGTGTGCTTTAGTGTGCTTTCGTGTGCTTTCCTGCTCCCAGCCACAATGCCTTAATATACATGACTTTTACACCCATACAAGTCGAGCAGAAAATATTTAGTCAGGCTTTTACTTTTCCTGACTCAGATCAGCTGCTCACATGACATGCTTCTGTGGTTTTATCATGCAGTGCACAGGGGCCAGCCCGGGGCCGAGCAGCAGTGAGAATGTGCTGCTTGTTTTAGCATTCAGTAAACCTGCTTGTGTTCATGTAAACATTTTCCTGGGACACTGAGTTCATAAAACATTTAAACTGCTGATCTTGAACTGATCCTGTTGATTAATTCAATTCGTACAGAGTTATTTTCCTGTTAAAAGTAACTGTATGTAAATGCAGTGATGAGTGTGATTTTACATCAATAATCATTAAATGTTTTGTACAAATACGAATTCTAAATTATGTCTGTATAGGGCTGGGCAATATGATGATATGATATCAATATTGTGATATAATAACAATATTACGCTTTTCTAAGTATCGTCATGATGTCAGTACTTTTTACTCTGTTGTTACTCAGTGTAAGAAGTAACTGCCTGGACGATAGAACATTTTCATCAATCGTTTAATTTTCCTTCTGAAATTCTTTCATTTTTGTAAATGCTGGACAAAATGTTCTGAATTTTAGTTACACTTTTTGGTGTTTTGTTTGCAAAATGATAAATTGTGATGCATATCGTGTATTGAGAAGATGCCTGGAGATCGAGATTACCTTCACAAATGTTGTTTACCAATTTGTGGTCATGCCTTCAAAGCGCAACTCCAGCATTTTAATTTAAACTTCTATAAGCGATCATCAGTTTCATCAAATCTGTACACGTCTGATTTAGTTGTTTGCGATCTGTTCGTCACACACAGATCTTAACAGAAGCTTAATGAAATGCGCAGTATTGAGAGTTTGAAGCTCCGACTTGTAGAACGTTTTGGTTTAGCTCCACCCCCTTGGCTCTTCGGTGTCATATGCTTGGCTCCGCCCTGAAAATGTTACAGCCACAAAATGTCACATGAAATCTCTTGAGTTGCTGTTTGAAAACATGACCACAAATTTGTAAATGAAATTTGTAGCTTTGCGGCTGGGGGATGTGGCAAAAAAAAACAACTGAAAACATCTTTACGATACACAGTACTGTGTGTATCATGATATTTCATTTTGCTGAGGTTTTGCTAAACAAAACACCACAATTTTGTCCAGCATTTACAGAAATTAAAGACTTTCACAAAGTAAAGCTGGAACTTTAAGCTTTCTGAGATGGGAAAGTCTTCAGGACAGAGGACTAAGCGGTTAACATGACAAGCTGTGTCTTCAAAAAGAGAGAAAAAAAACCAGTTTTTGTAATTGCAATAACGTAAGTGATAACTTGTTTTGCGAATGTTCCACAACATTACATGTATCTATAAAGGGATAAAAAGTATGACAGAAAATCATGCTTTCATGAATTAAAAAAACTTGTAAATATTGGCATTTTGCTGTGATAGAAGAGAAGATAGAAGACTGTAGGTTTTCACACTTTAACGGCTGTAACATGGCTGTTCTTCAGAGAGCTCACCGCTGACGATGTGCTGCTGCCGAAGGAGCATGTAGTTCCTGCCTTCACTCGGGAGGAGAAAGAGAGAAGGAAAGCTGGGAGAGAACATGGAAGACTTCACCACACGGACTTATGGCACCAGTGTCCTGGACAACAGACCTCTGTTCGGGGAGACTTCAGCAAGGGTAGGACATTCAGTCTCTGAGAACGTCTCAGGTGACCAAGTGGACATGATGCTTTTATTCATATCTAATGCTTCTCCAGTGAGCTGTTGTGTCTTTCAGTGTTTCAGGCATGGCGCACTTACTTCTGTTCAGTGACGTTACTTTTTGAATAAACAGTATTTGTAGTTTTAATTAGGATATTTTTACCGTTGAGTTGAGTAAATTTGTAACGGACGCAATGTCGCACAGATCACTCAAACACACACACACACACACACACACACACTTATTAATGAGGTGAAGAAGCACCATTTTGTGAGTCATTTAGGACTCTTCTGACTTTAAAGCACATTTTATTGAACCGTTTGAAAGCATTTAATGTCATCAGACAACAGTGTTATTCTGTAAGGACTTTTAAGGAGACATCTGATAAAAGGTAACACCAGAAAGAACTTTACACTGTTTATCCCAAATGAATTTGAAACAACTTCTGTAGATTTTTTAACTTGCTCAGTAAGGAGTATTTGATGCTTTTAAAATCGTTTTTACTATTTAAAAATGTCTCCTATATAATTGTGTTTATTTATTTATTTGTCTTTCGCATGCATGTTTATTTGTTTATCTAGCTATTTATGTATTTTTTTTCCATTTATTTATTTATAACCTTGCTCCTGCTATGAATATAACCCTCGATGCTGGCATGGCATTAAAAATTAAACACTAACCCAAATTTGTAACAGCAATATGTACTTGTACTTCCACATTGGGCTAGTTTCTAATGCTAGGACCTACTGGTGTAAAATATTTCCTGTTTTTAAACTAGCTAGCAAGCTGATTTGCCTGTAACTCTGATACTTATGAAACAGTCCTTTTCTGCACATCATCATCATCATTTCTGAATCATTTCTTTAACTCCAGAGTTGGTCACATATTGATTGGAGGCTGTTAGGCTGTTATCCTTGTTAAGAAACAAAATCGTATTGTGTGAAAACTTGAGGTTTACACTCCTAGTAGAACCTGTATGTCTCTCTGTAGACTAAAAATAAAAGGTTTAAAAAAAAAAAACTGTATGAAGATGGACCGGATATGAGTATTGTGGGTAAATTTTATTTTAAAAACCAATTAATTAATTAAAGAGTAATTAAAAGAAACAAACAGCAAAGTGAAAAAAAAAACATCTTTACTTTTTTCTTTTCCTGATTTTCTTGTAGTTCACAGTTAAATAATATATTATATAACAACAATTGAGGGAAGCTCTGAACATTTGAAGTAATTAATATTCTGTGTAGCAACAAAACATTCACGTATGCAGTTTATTTATTTATTGGATATTTCCAAGCTCTTACCCAAGCCGTTATTTCTTACTTATATCATGACTTTTTATGTTTCAGTACTTTAGTTTGAGAGATTTTTACCTGGTTATCAGAGATACTTCATTCAAAAAAAATTTTTTTTTTTAAATCTGCATTAAGTGTTGTCTCACATTTCACTCTGTGTCTGTATGTTTTCCTTTCAGGATAGGATAATCAATTTAGTAATTGGTGGACTTGCATCTCTACTAGTGATAGTAAGTTCTGCAGAATTATCTTAATAGTTTGTATTGAAAAAGGAATTAAATGTTGAGTCCTGATGTTTCCTCTTTTTCACACAGGTGACCATTATCAGCGCTTTCGTCTTCCCTGCACTGCCTCCAAAGCCACTGAACATTTTCTTTGCTGTCTGTGTCCTGCTGATGTGTGGCTCAGTGCTGGTTCTGGTAGGTGAACAACACATAATATATAATATTATTGATAAATACTGTACATAAAGACATTTACAGTAGTTATTTGTATTTGATCTAGATTTGTGTTATTTAGAATTATTATTAGGAACATCTGGACACCTGCTCATTTATGTATTTATCCAATCAGCCAATCATGTGGCAGCAGTGCAGTGCAGTGCATAAAATCCTGCAGATACAAGTCAAGAGCTTCAGTTAATGTTCACATCAAACATCAGAATGAGGAAAAAATGTGATTTCTGTGACTCTGACCGTGCCATTGTTGTTGGTGCCAGACGAGCTGGTTTGAGTATTTCAGAAACTGCTGATCTCCTGGGATCTTCACATACAGCAGTCTCTAGAGTTTACTCAGAATGGTGTGAAAAACATCCAGTTAGCAGCAGTTCTGTGGGCCAAAACTCTGTGCTGATGAGAGAGGCCAGAGAAGCTTGGCCAGGCTAGATAGAGCTGACAGGAAGTCTACGATATCTCAAATAAGCACTCTTTACAACCATGGTGAGCTGAAAAGCATCTCAAAACGCACAACACATCAAACATTATCAGCGCTTTCGTCTTCCCTGCACTGTCTCCAAAGCCACTGAACATTTTCTTTGCTGTCGGTGTGCTGCTGATGTGCGGCTCATACCACATCGGGTTCCACTGCTATCAGCCAGGAACAGCAATCTGAGACACAGGATTTACAGTGTACAGATTTACAGACTACAGTGGGCACAGGATCACTGAAACTGGACAGATGAAGTGTTGTTTTTTCCAATCTTCTGCTGATTGGATAATTGTATGAACGAGCAGGTGTAATAAAGTGGGCTGAGTGTCTATTCAAGATGCTTCAACAGTGATTAAAAATGCCTTTGTTGTCTTTCTGTCAGATCTTCTGGTACAGACAGGGAGACTTGGAGCCTAAATTTCGCAACCTGATCTACTACATGCTGTGTTCAATTGTCCTGCTATGCATATGTGCCAACTTGTACTTCCACGATGTGGGACATGACAAAAAGGCCAATGCCTTATCATAGGAACACGAGGAAATTTCTCACAGTGGTAGAAGGTGTGTGTCCATGCGGGTCTTTCAGCACACTGAAACGGGTGACTCTTCCTTTCCTACAGCCCCATGCGGCTGTCATCAGGGCCAGTCTGCCTCTGGAGGTCTTCTAAGTGGACTAACAGTATTATAGATGTGACTATTTGCGTATTTCTGTAGCACGGTGGATGTGTATGCAGATGTTTTGCATCCTGAGTGCTGTATATTCCTGCATTGCTATATATGCCAATGTAATTGGGAGACTGTTCTTGACTATAAGCCATGGTTATATGCTGCAGAAAGCATTTTATATTTGTATATGTTGGATGTACATTCCTGATTGACATCTCTTGCATTTCTGATGCAATCTTGAAGCTGAAGCACTTACCAAAATAGAGACGCAGCTGGAGTCTGGCAGAGCGAGACGCTGTTCGGGTTTCTGCTCAGGTTTCTGAATTTCTGCACACTGTGTCATTTGATATGGCCAAGATTAATGATTGTTGATATTTCATTTCTAATGTGCATTTTATGTAAGAAATAAACCCTTATTCCCATGCTTTGGTGTGCTTGTATTTTCTCATTGGATGAAGTTGCCCTTTCAGGGTAATGTTTAACACTATTACTAATGTGAAAAACTATTTTTGCCTAACAATCTGAAAGGCAAGACCAAGTGCTGTGTGGCAATAGGGCAAGCAGTTTTAACTTTTAATGGTAGAATATAACAAGTCATAATTAAAGTTTTACTAGTAAAATATTAGCACTATAAATAAAATTTTTACGTCAGAATCCAAATTTATGACATGTAATTTAATTTTTACTAGCCAGAATTATTTTTACTAGCAAGAACTGTATTGTTACTAGTCAAAATTTATGCTGAAGATATCAATGGCAAGCCGTTTTTTACTAGTCGAAATTTAAATGTCGATATCTGCAGCTCAGATTCCAACTACTAACAATTTTCCTACAGATATCTTAAATTCAAATTCTGACTAGTAAAAATGTTATTTTTATCCGCGTTTTTTCCACACTTTGTACCTCGAAAATGACATGAATTTGAGTTCTGACCACTTTCCACTGATTACACTTTTGAGTTAAGCATGTCCTGAAAACACACTTTCCTGAACTGAAATACATTTCTCAACCATAAAGTTCTTCATTCCAGTTCGGACCGGATCTGTCTGGGTATGTTCTGTGTAATAAGACTGGCATAAAACCAAACTCAAATTTCTCATTTGAAAACTAAGCAGGGCAAGAACATTTTTTAAAATATATGAATGCTTTTTCAGAAACAGCAGTAAAGCAGAACATGGTGAATAACATTTTGTTTATTCAATAAATAAACACAAGACCATACACTCACATAGAAAATGTAACCCTTTGATAAATTAACATCTGTCCAGACAAGTGGACACTTGGTGTTTGGCTAATACACTATCATAACCGAACATTGAAACAGTGCAAATTTCATAAAATGTGAATGACAGAGCAGTACTCAGATGTCCATTAAAATAGTCATATTTCAGTGTAATGCTTTTCTTTTCAGTGGACCATAAAAAAAAGTTCTATGAATGCACCTTGTCCATAATTGCATTACGTGTACAGATCTACAAATATTCAGACATTATACAGATTCATAGAAGTAAACATTGTGTGTGTATGTATGTGTGTGTGTTCTCCCTGTGATTCTTCCTCGTGACGACTGGCTCAGTGTGTTCATACTAGTCTGTTAAATCTAATGACCAGTTTGGCAAAGTGTAGGAAACATTACGCACACGTTTCTGACTCTCCGAGCTTACACCACGCGGCCTTCACAATAATACTTGTCCTCTACAGCAGGATGTATTGAGAACGGTGGCGTGTTCACCCACAAACCCCCAACGTTCTCTTGCATTAGATGCACAAAATTGACAGCACGGTTTCATGATGGTCCCATACAGGTGCTCATCAGTCTGAGCCTTCCTCTTGGTTCTGCAGAATGGGATCTGGGGATGCAAACAGAAATAAAACCATTAACACAGAAATCTGGATTAAAATAGGAACCAAAGGGAGAGAGAAATTCATCCCGCTCGGCATCAGTTATGAATTCTGACCTGTCAGTGTACCGACGGGAAGGACGGAGTCAGTGGTGATGTCACTGGTCGGGATGAAGCTGCCCGGTGATGGAACGATTAGCACCGCTCCGTCACCAATCCCACTGTTCACCACCTCCTCCTTTAATTTCGAACTCTAATTTCAAAAAGAGAAAACAGGCCAGAAGCGGTTACATGTGTGAAAAAAAAATTGGGGTCCAATATTTTTATATTTAATTTTTATTTGTTTAAATAATAATAATAATAATAATAATAATAACAATAATAATACTAATAATAATAATAATAATACTGACAACATCAATGAAAAATTTTTAATATTTCATTATTTTAATTATTAATAATATTCAGTTTAGTAGTATTAAAATAGTCATTATTCAGTTTTTAGTTATGGCTTTTATCTAATAACAGCATAAATCTAATGGAAAGTTTATTGAAAGTTACAAATGCAGAATGGGATTAATATCGGTTAATGTGATACAAAACATATCCACAGCAGTTACATGGTAACAGTATAATAATAATAATAATAATAATAATAATAATAATAATAATAATAATTTGACTAAAAATAAATAAATATAATGGGTATAGCAGCACAGATTCATTTCAATATAAAATTCCAGCTGTTTAAATATTAGGCACATTAAGCAAATATGTCCAGTGCAAAAGTTTGCATCCCCAAAAATCATAGCTGAGGTTGGTGGAATTATACAGACAAATTATGGCATTCCGAGACGAAAACGTTTTACCTGATATCATGTTGACGGATTCATTATTAATACGCATTATTGGACTGTTTCATTACGTGTAATAATGAAGGAACAACTGTGAAACGACACATGAAATGTCTTTTCAAACATTTGCACTCAGCTGTGATTAATGTGGCTAATTTTTGAACAGCTGGAATACTATGATGAATTAAATGAGTGATGTGAATCATGAGGGGTCTCTGGACAGGGTTTTACATGGGAATGGGTCTCTGGCTACTACATGGGTTTAATTGTGTCTCTCTACTGGGATCCAATTAAAGAAATCAGAGAGCGAACTTCTGCTGAAGCAAGTGCTTCAGTTTCAGTAAAACCTGATATATGATTTATTAATTCATGACCTTAGTATTATAAGGTTCTATATGGATTAAGTATTAATAGTCCAAGAATGTTTTATACTGAGCCATTACAACCTACAACATCAGATGGGATAAATCCCAGGTTTTCCAGTACCTTATCTGTTGAGTCCTCTTGCATGACTTTAGAGCTCTGCTCACTCGACTCGTCCCCTTCCTTCGAGCACTCCGGCCCCTCAGCAGCCTCCTCATTGACCAAATCCTGCTCTGACGTCAACTCTGATTGGTTAAGAGGGTCGGGAAGGTCTTCTGATGTCACCGTCTGGATTATGATCCCAGGATGAGACATTTGCACCGTAACATTGTCGCTCAGGCTGTCTCCCTGATCGTCGATGTGAGAGGTTACATCAAAATAAATCATTCATCAGTTATCCAGTCATTATTAAAACATTCGAGTGAGTAAGGAAACACTCACGCCGAGGCTGTGTAAGATAATCTGCTCTGGTGAGCCGGGTGATCCTGCAGCTGTGAGCGTAACGGTGGAATTGGCAGAGAGTGTGAGCGGCAGGCTCTGATTGGACCCCGTCTGGAGGAAATAGGTACCAGGGGTGCCGGTGGGCTGCAGGTGGAAGGACTGGAGAATGGGGAAAAGAAAACGAGTAGAGATAAACACTTAAGCCCAGACATCACACCATAAATAAGTATTCACACCATAAATGCACCCAAACCCTGGATTCTCACCATTCCAAATCACACCATCACAATTCCTGTTTTTAATACACATTTTTTGCTATTCCAACCAGGAAACTGAGCATAATAAACTTTAGAGTAACATTCCAGACTGCATGTTAAAGAATTTGTGCCGTAGAAAAACAATAGCCAGTCATGTTAGTGCATTTTCACAAGCTCCAATATTTACACCTGGAGCCCAGAGTGCTATAAGTTCGAAAATCCGTAAGTGCCACAATCGACATTTAGGACCTTGCTGATGTTTAATTTTTGCTACCTTATGTGGATTTTTAGTCATGAATCAAATAAACATTAGTTAACGTAGGGTAACATTAATGTTAACTAATACAGCAAAATAATGTTAGTTAAGGGAAAATTAAAGTGTTACCTATTATTATTATTTTAAATTATTATTATTATACACACCAGTATCAGTACAGTATGGAAATTTAATTTTCAGACTTACTGGAGCATGTTATACATTTCTCAAGACTCATGTATTAATGAAAACCTCCTCACTGGACATATACTGTGTACAGCAATGTTCTAACCAGGGCCTAGGAGACAGTTTCACGTTTGTGCTGACCTTGGGTTAGAAGCATAGGTAAGAAGTTTTGGTGAAGGGCTATTTGTTATGTAGGCAGTTGAAGACTAAACCTGTGTATGTACATGAAGCTTCAATAAGACTATTCCTCTTCTCCAGGTTTGTGCCTGCTTGCATCTTTATTAAGAAAACCAGATAATATAACCCTCAAACTTCCATATGTACGTTAACACTCACTGGCAGAAGTTCAAACGTCTGCAGCGCTCCAGAGTTCAGTGTAATCGTCCCGCTTTCAGAGCTCCCACTCGTATTGTCTGTAGAAGCTACACACAAGAGACACAAGCTCAACACACAGCTCTGAGCTACAACAGTGTATGCAGGGATAAATGCTACAGGACTACACTCACAGACGTGTGTGATCTGTACAGGGATTTGGACAGGGATCTGTAACGCAGTGACAGGGCTGGATGAGGAGTGAACGGAGCGCGAGCCCACCACCACGACTTTATTCACTGTGGATGAGGGAGCTTCCACAACATCTTGCAGTCCTTTTAGCAAGACTGTATACACACACACACACACACACACAGGGTAAATGAAAATAAACAACAATCACAATTCATCAGTTTTTCATTCATTTGATACAAAAGCAATAATTGTAAATTAAAGACAAACTGAAAGTGACATTTTAAAATCTTGTTATACCACAGAACTGTTGAAATCTCAATTCATTAGACTCATTAGAAGGTGCTGATTAATTTTCTACAACAGCAGCTTTGACAGTAGTGCCACTACAAAACACAGGTTTATATGAATGTGCTCTTTGTAATATGTTACCGTTTCTATAGTAACAACTTACACTGGGATTTCTATGCTGGGCGAGCTACATAAAAAACTGATTAAAACGTGTATAATTATTGATACTGTGACATTTTTTTCCTTTTTGGAAGGAAGAAGAATGTCTCCAGTGTCAGCGCTTTGTAACAGTCAGAGGTAAAGCTGTTCGTTTACGTTCTCTGTCTTCAGGAGAGAGGGCTTTGCACTTTTGTCTTTTTTGTCTTATTAACTTCAAGAGAGAGAGAGAGAGAGAGTAAAATGAGGCTGGTGAGGGAACGACTGTTTATAGCTGCTGTAACGTAAGTGATAACAGGAACTAACTTTTTTCACAGCATTAAATTTAACTATAAATGGATAAAAAGCACAAAGTAAAGTGCAGCAGTTTTCCACCTATAAATATCCTCTGATTTTATACTTCATCACTGTATAATTGCGAGAGGGACAAAAAAATAACCATTTACCAACTAAATAATAACCGATCATTTACCACTTGAACCATGTTGAGATGATTGTGGGGGTAAAAACAAACTTTGGCCTCAGCATTCCTCCGTTCCTGGCTGCACGTGCAGGATTACAAAATTATGGCCTCACTCTTGGGACACAACTTTCATCCTTTTCCTCCTCTAATAAACGAGCCAGTGGTTTTACAGGATAAGCACTGATATATTTGCCCACTCAAATATCAATTCACTCAGAAATTTGTTCCGCTGCTGGAGTTGTCTTTAAGAATAATTACATTCAGTTCAGTACAATAAACATCTATCCAAGCTGCATACAATGCCTTAAAAGTATTACTAAAAATATCTAGTGTTTCTAAGACATATTTCTGTTAGAGCTCTAATCTCCTCACATGATTTACAAGCATAAAAATAGGCCTTTTATTTGTTTAGACAGGTTTATTCTTAATAAAATGTGAATGATTGGTGAATTTTTAGCATTTAAAAATGACCAAAGAAAAGAAAGTTCCTCTGTGCATCTAAGTGCACCAGAAAAAATGAACAGACTGCTACACAACCTTAATAATGTTAACAATGTATGGGTTACAACCAGATGTTGCTACCATTCAGATGAAAATTAATTTTATCTCTGTAGCACGTTTACAAAGCAGCTTTACAGAAATCTGGGTCTAGATCTATAATAAGAACCTGTTATGTAATATGTGTACTGGATATATATGTGTGGGTTTTTTTTTTTTTTTTTGCCTTACCAGGAAACGGAAGGTCTTTGTGATTGGCCACTTGTCTTTTAATGGTCCACCATTTGCTCCGGAGCCACTGAGGAGAGCGAACGCTGCTCCATCCCTCAGCCAAAATATCCCAGTTTATTTCGTTCTCATCTTCCGCCGCCAGCTCAATTATCCTACACACACACGTTCAATTATTATCCATCACACGCTCCCAAAGAAATCATTTAGATCTAAACACCTCTCACTGCTCAAATGCCTAGGTCTCTCTCACATACACACACACACCTGCGGATGAGGTTGATATCGTCCTCTTTGGTCCACTCTGTGCCTCCACTCTGCTTCCAGTTCAGGTAGTTGAGCCATTTGGAGCGGCACTGTTTCTCTGAGCGTGTGCCAACCAGATCAGCCACTGATGCCCACGAAACGCCCTGAGTCACCACATCACCAGCTTCTGTACCCGTCAGCTCATGCACCACCTCTGTCAGCCTCCTCTCTTCTTCCTCTGTCCATTTACCTGAGCAGGAGGGACAGAATTGACTATAATTCAAAACGAATAAAGAGAATAAATAGATTCACAACAGTTCCTCTAATGCCTTTATCTTCAAACCCACAAGGACCAGAAGTTTTTATTTTCTAGACAATAATTCATATTTTCTAAAATATAAGACCATAAAAACCTGTGCCAAATCAAATATGTGGCTCATAAACCAGACCATCGTAATGGAGACAGGTGATCCGCTGTGGTGACCCCTAATAGGAGCAGCTGGAAGAAGAAGATTTTGAGTCTATATGTACCAGTAATTTAAAAAACCAAAGACGTCCATTGCAATTTATTTTTTCATTCATTTTACTTTATTTTATTCTTATTTATTCTCACACTATTTTTCTCACTTAATTTATTTTTATTTTCTAAGTTAGTTTCTCATCTATTTGTTTGGCCATTTTATTTCCTAGCTGATTTTATTTCATGTCATCGCTATCTGCCCTCTTTCGCATACATGAGCTCACAGACGCCCATGAATGGCTAGCGTCACATTACAGTGAGTACACCATCATTCCCACCCAGAAAGCACGGCCAGTTTTATTGAAGCTAGCTACTACAGGTTTATGAAAAAGTAAGAATAATCCACGATCATATAAAAGTACACAGAAAAATTTTGGCTAGAAATGACTCTTCTGATTTGCCCAAACACGTTTTCATTACAATTAATTTTCTCATTTATTTTTATTCTCATTTTTCCCCTCATTTTTCAACCTTAAAAACAGACATTCTGAAAGTTTTGGACCAAATGTGACCTTCTGATTTTCATGTGTAAGGGTGAAAATGCAGAGAAACTTAAATGCCTAGAGGAAGTTTCCCTGGTTTGCCCAAACACTTTTCCGTTACAGGCTGGAAAAACTGCCTTAAAGCACAACGTCCAGGTTAAGACTAAAATGCTTTTTTCCCATTACATCAATTTAGCGTTAATGAATTATTTATTTTATTGATCGTTTTCAATTTTTAAAAACACAAAAAGTAAATAATGTTATTATTTCCAAGAACGGAAATTTGGCCAAGAGGCTTCATTTTGGTTTATTACTACATGTAGTATATGCAGTATGCACAAAGACGTTAAAATAATTTCAATCTGCAAAATCGAAATCTAGACACTGAGTCTAAATGTCTGACTTTAATACTGAATCTGTTGGCTTCGACTGTCTGAACTGAAGTGTAGTATCGGATGATTGGTCTAACCTGTATGGCACGTGTCCTTCATGAGTCTGCAGCGGTCCTTCACTGACGAGGCACTGCGTCCGAGAGCTGCCCCGATGGTGGCCCAGTCGTTTCCATGCTTCTGCCTGAGCCTGATCAGATAAACACCAACACTTACTTAAAAACAAAGTCCATCATCAAATCCTCAAACACAAAATCCTCTGAACACAGACTACACATAAGAAACATTCACTTACTCTTTTAATTTTTCAATTTCCTCTTGCGTGTATCTGTAAACAGTAAAAACTCGCTCAGTATCAGTACAGACATGTGAGAGCGACTTTAACCTAGCGCTCACTGCTACAGCGTGTCCGAGTACTTACTTGCCAACATGGTTGCGATTGTCATACATGCGCAACACACGTCTGTAAACTGCGAACAGGGGACGATTCAAACCCCACGCAATGCTACGATAAAAATCCTTTCGCTCTTCTTTTGACATGTCAAAGATGATCTCTGAAGGGTCCTGAATCCCCCGGTTCTGTATTCAGAAGAAACAAGAAATACAAGAAAATGTCCACTAACCATAAACTGTTGAAGTCAGGTCTTCTTAACAGCCCTTCAATCACAGTAATACTAGCCAATCATGGACATCTGCAAGCTCATGTATGCAGAAGAGGGCAGATAATGCTTTCCACCAAGTGATGCAGCATGAGCAGCAGTTCGAGAAGATGACGTGGATAGCTTCATGTGTCTCGGAGGGTTAATGATTTCTTCCATTTTTAATTACTCTTTAATGATTTATATTTTAATATTGCTGCTCATATTGGATGTCCCTAACTGACTCATGTTATTAAACAGGTGAGCTTACCTTGAGGTAGTTTTCAATGTTGCTCATTAATATATCAATCTCCTCCTTCGACCACATCCCCTGTTTCCACTTGTGACCTAAAGAAAGAGTGACATGTTATAAAACCTACATCATGTTAGCAGTTGAATCCTGCCACTACAGTTCAGTTTTGTGTGTTGTGTGTACCTTTGTTCACTAACGTGTTCTTGTCCTCTTTTGTCGTAAACCAGGCTTGGCTGACTGCCGTCACGTCAGTGGTTTTCCGTGAGGATGACAACTTCTCATCCTGCTTACATTACAGACACATTAGACAGCACTTCACACAGCATGTCTTCAGCATTTAGCAAGCGAGAATTCATGCATGAGCTACGTGGCTCAGGCTTAACACCCTCAGGTGAATACCTTTGATTGATTGCTGCTCTCCTGATCCAGCCCGTCTTTCATTTCTGTAGCCGTCATCGTCACCTCAAAGCTCTCCTCGCGCTCTGAAACTGAAACATGAACGTAATGCGTAGGTATTGGCTTTGGGGGTTTGTGGTGTGTGTTTTTAAACTGTGAGGACTTACGTGGAAGTGCAACCACCGAGTAAGCAGACGGCGTGGAGGCGGGGTCATCTGTCTCCTCACTGGACAAGCGTAATCGTTTATGAATGGGTTCGGGTTCCTCGTCCGATCCCATCGGCCCGTCATCTGCAAAAACCATTTGAATACGTGTGCAAAAGTTACGCTAAAGTATTTGGCCTTCAGTGTGTGATTTAACAGCTTTCACATTAATGGCAGTTAATGATAGAGTTAAGAGTGAATCATAGAATTTGTTGATCTAAGTTTTATTTTATCTCAATTTCAAATCTTGACCACAGATTAAAACCTTACCCAGATACAAATTCTAATCAAACAGCACGATAGACTCGTTATTCTAAATAAGTAAACAGAGACAAACGTTTCTACTAAACACAACACGTATCATGATTTACAGATTTGCTCACAAACTGCCAGCAATACAGTAGTGTTGTGTTTTTTTTTTTGTTTTGTTTTGTTTTTTAATAAAAAACTAATTGATAATACTTTGGTTAATGTAAACTATAATTTTTTTTTAAATATATTTATATTTCAAAATATAATAAAAAATTTTTTATGAATAAAATTATTTAACACTGAAAAGGAGAAGAAAAATCTGTAACATTAAAAAAATTAACATAATTTGTAATTAATGTTTTTTTTTGTATTTATTAATTATAAAAGATATAATGATATCTACAATACCTTTGAAAAGCATATTATGAAATAATATCAATATCATGATAAATTATATCATCATATCACCAAGCCCAACTCTTGAGATGAATCGTTACATAAATTCTGCCCCACTTTTGACCTTTTCATTAAAGAACATGTCATTTTCTACTGCCATTCCAGATATTTAAAGCAATTCAGATATAAGATTAAAATTAATCCCTTACTGAACATTTAAATCTAGGTCTCCACTTATTAAACTAAACTAAAACCAGGATTAAACTAGGCTTATACAATCCTGACCATTTTAAGGCAAGCTTCAGAGTGTGGTGCAGCTGAAGTAATAGATAAAACTGAAATGAATCCGGGCTAAAGCGTAAAACACTTCAATTTTTTCCCTCATATCTGTAATATATACAGGGTACACAATATCACATTGAAAATCTGGGATTTTTTTTCCCATTTAAAAATGGAAATAAACAGGTTTTAGAATATTTATATATTTAAAACAAAGAAAGAAAATGTTCAATATCTTTTATAACTTCAGTATCTGTTCTATTGTTCCATCCATTCTAATCTGGTATAGTGTTCATTATCTTGAATATGCTCAAGATTCTGCGCTATTTCTAGGTCCCTATTTAAATGTAAGCAAATGTGAAATATGATAGCTGCTTTGTACAAAAGGTCAGGTTTTCCTCATGCATAATCTCTTCTACTGAAGCATGTGTTCAGATGAAACTCTGATGGATTTGATCTAAAATGGATCATAAGGTTTTGCACAAACTTGTGGAGTCTGTGCCAGCTCGAGTGCACACTGTCATTAAAGCAAAAAAGGGACAAACCAAATACTAAGAAACTCATTCATGTAAATATTTCAAAGATTCTACTTTTCACTCAAGTTGTTGCCGATAATATAATCTGTAATGTAAATTGTTGTATTAAAATAAAAAAGAATGCAAAATAGGAGCATTTTTCACTAGTGCTCTCAGACTTTTGGGCCCCACTGTATCTCCATGTTCATTCACACACACACACACACACATACACTGACCGTTCTGAGCGCAGTGCAGGATGATGGTACCGTCGGTGTCTTGTGTGAAAGTGACAGAACTGACGGAGTCCAAAGCCACAGAACCTGAGACATCTCCTGCATTCATGCTCAGCCTGAGAGACATTGAGAAACACACAGTGAACTCTGAATATGATCCTATACCGAGCATATCTGTGGTGATACGAGACAGAAACGCTGGAGCAACATCAGATTGTATTTTATTCTGTGAATACATTATGTTTTTCGACATGAGAAATTGTCTTAAAGCACACCGTCATCATGGCTTCAACAGCAGATGTCAATATCGGATCATACTCGGATACTCAGAGCTCTGACACGTTTGTATGTGGCTCACGATTTTACCCAAACTGATTTACAGTTGAGAGAGGATGCAACTGAGCAGCAGAGGGTTAAGTGGCAGCCCAAAGCCTTAACCACCTTCCTCCCGTTATATCAGTACAACAACAAAATTGAAATGGAATTGATAAATCCATGCTGCATGCACACAGTCGATGGTCTACAAGTGGTATATGAAACATAAAAAAAAAAAAGCACCTAAAACAACATTCGAGAACAAAAAACATGCATCAGGCCAGCAATGTAAACTGTCCACATAATAAATAAGACACATAGGAAAAACAATTAAATAGTTTAGTACAAATAATAATAATAATAATAACAATAATAATAGCACCCTGTATTCATTTCACATCTTCAGCTCTGATGATGTTAGTAAAATACATTTCAGTACTACATACTCTTTCAGAATAATTCAGAAGTTTGTTACCTAATAATAATAATAATAATAATAATAATAATAATGTGACTATATTTATTTCACATTTTCAGCTCTGTTGATGTACAAACATTTAGATCTGTTTTGAGAAGTAAAATAAACTCTAGTACTGCAAACTTTGTCAAAATAGTTTATTACAATAATAATAATAATAATAATAATAATAACCTATACTGATTTCACATCTTTAGCTCTTCTCTATAAAATCAAAGGGTTGGCAAAACCTTTGATTTTATAGAGACAAAATAAACTTTTGGTAAAAACAGTTCAATAGTTCATTACAATTTACAACTACTATTTCTACTACTGATAGATTTATATATATTTATTTCACATCTTCAGTGCAAAGATTTTTCTAGGAAACATTTAGCAGCATTTGGATTTTCTGGAGATGTTAGCGACGGAAAATAAACTCAATATCAGCCGTAACTTTAATTTTTTCTAAAAAAATGAAGCCCGAGTTTTCGGAAATGAAGTGTCCATGGACAGTGGAGCTGCAGGCAGCAGAATAATGTAGCAGAGATAAAGAAAGTCAGACGCCATGTTCGCTCGGAAATGCAGCTGGAAGCCGCCGGTGACTTCCACATCGCTGTGGCGGTGTTTAAATGTTCTCAGATTTCATTTCAAAAACGCGCTTTACGGAGCCCGAGCTCTCCGAGGGCTCATTTTAATGTTTGATTTTACTACTTACTTCCTGTTTTGGGTCCGGGCACTTCGCAGGGACCAGGATGAGCCAAATACCAGGATGGAGGAAAAAAGGAGCCTCTTTTCACAAACCGGAAACGACCAGTAGTCACTTCCGGTACGAATAGCATCGACTTACCAGGGAACTATATGTTACGGACTAATAGTATATTACCCAAAATATGATTTTTAAATAGATTTATTCTTCACGTAAAAGTGATTTTACATTTATTTTAGTAAATATACTTCTCATTGCCGACCGGCTTTTGTGTTTACATATTTTTATTCATTTTTGGAAACAGCACCACCTTGTGGCGATAGTCAGGAAGGCTTGCTCATAAAATGATTAGGCTACAATTATTTATTTACATACATTTATTTACATTTATTTAACTTTATTTATAATATATAATTCAATTTTCAACTAGATAATAATCTAATTCTTTATTCTTCTAGAACCAGTACCATATACTACACACTATACACTATACACTATACACTATACATCATACACAATACACTATACACTATACATCATACACCACACACCACACACCACACACAATACACTATACACTATATACTATACACCACACACCATACACTATACACTATACACTATACACTATACACTATATACTATACACCACACACCATATACTACACACTATACACTATACACTATACACTATACATCATACACAATACACTATACACTATACATCATACACAATACACTATACACTATACATCATACACAATACACTATACATCATACACAATACACTATACACTATACATCATACACCACACACCATACACTATACACCACACACAATACAATATACACAATATACTATACACCACACACCATACACTATACACCACACACAATACACTATACACTATATACTATACACCACACACCATACACTATACACTATACACTATACACTATACACTATATACTATACACCACACACCATATACTACACACTATACACTATACACTATACACTATACATCATACACAATACACTATACACTATACATCATACACAAAACACTATACACTATACATCATACACAATACACTATACATCATACACAATACACTATACACTATACATCATACACCACACACCATACACTATACACCACACACAATACAATATACACAATATACTATACACCACACACCATACACTATACACTATACACCACACACAATACACTATACACTATACATCATACACCACACACAATACACCATACACCACACACAATACAATATACACCATACACGATACACTATACACAATATACTATACACCACACACCACACACCACACACAATACACTATACACTATACACTATATACTATACACCACACACCATACACTATACACCATATACTACACACCATACACAATACACTATACACTATACAACATATACTACACACCATACACAATACACTATACACTATACACCATATACTATACACCATACACTATACACTATACACCATATACCACACACCATACACTATACACTATACACCATATACTACACACCATACACTATACACTATACACTATACATCATACACCATACACCATACACCATACACAATACACTATACACTATACACCACACACCATACACTATACACCATACACCATACACCACACACCATACACCATACACCATACACAATACACTATACACCACACACCATACACCACACACTATACACCTTACACAATACACCACACACTATACACCATACACCACACACCATATACTATACACTATACACTATACACCACACATTATACACTATACACTATACACCATACACTATACACCACACACCATACACCACACACTATACACCATACACAATACACTGTACACCATACACCACACACTATACACCATACACCACACACCATATACTATACACTATACACTATACACTATACACCACACATTATACACTATACACTATACACCATACACTATACACCACACACCATACACCACACACTATACACCATACACAATACACTGTACACCATACACCACACACTATACACCATACACCACACACCATATACTATACACTATACACTATACACCACACATTATACACTATACACTATACACCATACACTATACACCACACACCATACACCACACACTATACACCATACACAATACACTGTACACCATACACCACACACTATACACCTTACACAATACACTATACACCACACACCACACACCACACACTATACACCTTACACCATACACAATACACCATACACTATACACTATAGTATACAAACTATAGTTTGTGATTACTGTGGTGGCTTTGGGGCTGCGGTTGCTGTGAGCAGCTTTGTATTCAGGACTCCATCAGTGGATAGGTTTAACAAAACAGACTTCATGTGAAAACTCTGATGAATTTACTGGTTGCACAATTGCACTAGTTGTCCATGTAGTACACAGTTATAGAAGGGATTTATTTATAATTGCACTGTTAGCACCCAGATGAGGATGGGTACCCTTTTGAGTCTGGTTCCTCTCAAGGTTTATTCCTCATATCATCCCAGGGAGTTTTTCCTTATCACCATCCCCTCTGGCTTGCTCATTAAATTCACATATTTACAATTTATTTTGGTTTAATTTTATTTTAATGTGTTTATTTCTGTAAAACTGCTTTGTGACAATGTCCATTGTTAAAAGCACTATACAAATAAAATTGAATTGAATTGAATTGAACTATACACCATACACCATACTATACAATATACACCATACATTACATTACATTTATTCATTTAGGAGATGGTTTTATCCAAAGTGACCTACAAAAGAGGAAATACAAGCAAAGTGATACATCAAGCAGAGAATAATACAAGTAGTGCTACCATGCAAGATTTTTAATTGAGTGCTAGAGGAGCAAAGTGCACAGAGTAGAGGTGTAAGAACAGGTGTAAGTGCAGATTTTTTTTTTTTTAGTGGGGACAAGTTAGGGGTTAGTGAAGTGTTCATGGAAGAGGTGGGTCTTTATCCATTTTTTTAAAGATAGTGACAGTTTCCGCTGTCCGGATTGAGGTTGGAAGTTCATTCCACCACTGAGGAACAGTCAGTTTGAAGGTTTTGGAAAGAGACTTCATGCCTCGCTGAGTAGGCACTACCAGGTGTTGGTGGTTAACTGATCGCAGGTTGTGGGAGGGAACATAAACCTCAAGGAGAGTGTTGAGGTGGGGGGTGCTGTTCCAGACAAAGTCTTGTACGTGAGCATCAAAGCCTTGAATTTGATGCAGGCGGCTACAGGAAGTCAGTGGAGAGAGAAGAACAGGGGTGTGATGTGGGTCTTTTTGGGCTGGTTGAAAACCAGGTGTGCTGCTGCATTCTGAATCATCTTGAGAGAGTTTGATAGAGATGGCTGGGAGGCCCGGGCGTAGTGCCTTGCAGTAGTCCAGTTTTGAGATAACAAGAGCCTGGACTAGTAGCTGTGTGGCATGAACCAGAGGACCATGCAGTTGTTGAAATGTGGTCTGCAAAGTTCAAGTGGCCATACACCAAACACCATACACTATACACCATATTCCATACACCAAACACTATATGCCATAGACCATACAGAATACACAATACACCATACACTATAGAATACATAGCATACATTATACACTATATACTATGCACCATATACTATACACTATACACCATACCGCAATGTTCTTATTTCTACAGCCATCCACTCTAATTTAGCTTTTAACAAAACTGTTTTTACTTTATTTTCTGTTTTCAGGTATTAGAGTATCTGTCTTTCTAACATGGCAAAGATTTTACAGTATTTTTCCATTAAGGTTAGTATAACAAAATATTTATAGGTCAATATATGAAAAACTTAAATATTGCCCATAATCATTTTGTTATGTTGTTGGCGTGTGTTTATTCTGGAAACATGCAGGGCAAAATAGTAGATCATTTGCAAATCACTGATATGAATGGAAAAATGGGAAAGAAAGAAATGATGGTACAGATGATTAATCAGATACTTAGCACATTGTTAATACTACCAGCTGTTATACCAGTTTACAGTGAATAAATAATGTGAAATCAGGCCTAGATAAAAGAATATGAGTATGATAAAAGGAAGTAAAAAATATATAATTGGCCCATATTTCTAATATAAATAGACATGATAATAATGGCTATTTGTAGGCCTATACAAATTATAGAAATAAAATAGAAGAATAAAAGACAAAAAATGACTAAATAAAGATAATAATAAAACTGATAAAAATACATCTAACAAATAATTAAAATATATGAATTTCTAAAAAAAAAAGCTAGACTAAAAGTAATAATAATAATAATAATAATAATAATAATAATAATAATAATTACTTAAGTGATTAATTAATAATAATTATTACTTTTTAGTATAGCTTTTTTTAGCAATTAATTACTTAGTTAACTGATTAATGAATGAATTAATTTATTGACTCATTCATTCAAATTCACTAACTGCTTTATCCTAATAAGGGTAGGGGTGGATCCATCACAGGGCATTATTATTATTATTATTATTATTATTATTATTATTATTATTGTTATTATTATTATTATTATTATTATTATTATTATTATTATTATAAATCACCCAAACCAAAAAATAAATGCATGGCCATAAATAAATGCCATAACCTCTATTTGCCTCAAATGGAAATATAAATATCACATTGACTGCTAAATGTTGCAAATTCCAAAAATAAATGCCTGTGACCTCTGCCTGCAAACTGCCCCATCACCAAAAAAATGTGAATCTCCCTGCGACCTGTAATTGCCCGAAACCCAAATATAAATACCGTCCTTACTGCTAATTACCCCCAAAGCCTTCAAAAACACATGTAGGTTGGAAAAGCCCCAAACTCGATTATAAATACGCAAATTTTATATTAACTTAAACTTTATAACTTTAAATTGCACTGTCTAGTTATTATTATTATTATTATTATTATTATTATTATTATTATTGTTGTTGTTGTTGTTGTTATCTCACTGATAAACACATTGTTCCATAACTGTGCAGTTGTATCTTTTCTCCTCACATCTGAGAGATCAGACATGCAGAAATAATTGTAAAAACAGGCTTAAAAGTCACATCCTTGCACTAAACGCAGCTCTGCGCGGTACACCGCTCGGTGTCGGCCATTAGTAGCGCGCGACACTAGAATTAATGTGACGTCAGAGGCGCTGCCAGTCAAAGCGGCACGAGCGCAGCGGAGAGAAACAGCGGCGCGCTCGCGACTCAAACTGCGCGACCTCGGCGAACCCGTCAGCATCCTGCGATCACACACACACACACACACACGCACGCGCGCGCACACTCACACACACACACACAGACTCGGAGACGGCTGATGGCGTGTTAGTCCCGGCCCGCTGCCCTCTCTGTTTCTCCTCGGGAAGATGGAGAAAAGGAAGAGATGCGCTACATGGTGTCGTCTCGCGCGCTGTGTGTCGGTGCTTTTCCTGTGCGCTCTCCCGCGGGCGCGCGCGTCAGCCAACCTGCCACCGTGTCGAGAGGTAAGCGGGGCGACAAAGGAGAGCGAGTCGGTGTGCTTTGTTTCTAGAAATGATCATACGGAACGATATTCTGTCTAACACACGATGCCGTGTACCAGCAGTGCGCGTGCACGCGCTGAAATCAAACAAATGCAAAACTTGTCTTTAATAGGGTGAGAAAATTAAACCCAGGGCCTGAATGGAAATTAGGATATGACATCAAATCATAGAGCTTTGTACAGAACTGAAAATATGACCTATCACTGACTGAACAGTGTAACAGGTCTTATGTGTGCTTTTCTGAAACCTGTAGCTTTCCAAAACAACACAGGAAATTATTATTTATTTGTTTTATTGTTGGATTAAATATATTAAAGCCTTGAGGCTATATAAACCCAAGGCTCCTATAATATGATGACGCACCACGCAGCTGACCAATCAGATTAAAGCGCACTACGCCGCTGCTTCCTTTCATGTTTCCTCTGTTCAGGTGCAGGATAAAATGTGAGGCAAAAAAATAAACAGACTAAACCTCTGTAGCTTGTTTACTCCTCATCTGATATATAAAAAATGTTACAGTACGCATTACAGCCGTCCTCTGTAGTGCAATAGGAAGTGTTTGTGAAAGAGGATTACACACACACACTCACTTCCGGTGTCCGTCGACTGAGTGTGATCTGGCAATGCGAGGTGTCTGTGAATCTTCTGTCACACCTACAGGACAGGAATAGCTGCTCTTGGACACCAGGGCTGTGCACTAATCCTGGTTCATTTCATATTTCTCTCATCAATACTAGGATTTAGAAAATAGGGCAGCTTTGGACCTCCTTCTTTCATGGTTAACAATAATTTATATGTATCATAAGCAGTTCTTAACACTGATATCATGTAGCTAATTAAAACAAATTTAGATTTTGGGATTCTATCCTGAGGCTTTAGTTTATCTAACTGCACCACTGAGTTTTCAGTATTCCTTGCTTTGGGATAAAAACATTTCAGTAAAAGGAAAACTCCACCCTGAACATCATTAAATATATTTATATTGAAATATTTGTGATGTATTTAGTGATTCTGGTGCTAGTTTGTCGGTTGGTGCTGTATTTTCATTATTCCTGTGAGAAGTTAGCAGTTATGTGGAATGCTGATGTCACAAGGGGACATTGTTGTTGCAACTGTTGTTGAGTTAAAATTGAGTTTAATAAAAGAAAAAATGTAAAACCTTAGGGATAACGGTTAAATTTCGCTGTTAGCTCATAAAAAGCAAAAGCGCAAGAGCTTCTTTTCTCACTCATTATATTTCCAGTTGCATATTAATGAGAAATCTGGTGCAGAAGAAATAAAGACAGCAAATATTGGACTCCAAGTCCCAGAATGCAATGCAGCTACCTGTATATGACACAGTGGTGTCCCGGGTTATGGCATAGACTCCGCTCAGCTAGTTAGTGATCAACAAGATGATGGGAGTGATGGCGCTGATGGCGGTATTAGCATGAGGAAGTGAGAGAGCTGGATAGAATGCTGTGTACTAAAGCGCTGCTGTATCACTCCCTTTAGGTAGAAATGAAGCGAGGGCTAAATCCCACTGGCACCATTATCAGTGGGCAGGTGAACGGCATTGTGGGAACTGTATGAAATTACCGTGAAAATGGACCAACATGTAGATGAAAGAAATTTACACTTAAAAAATAAACTCAGAATTTCATTACAGTTAAATCTTGGATGCCACTGAAGATCATGTTAGTTGTAAAGATTAATATTGCCTTGCATCATCAGCATCATCATTATTATTATCACCATTATGGCGTGCTATGATTTATGCTTCAATCCGCATGCCCTCTACATAAACCAAAATTACAGGAGCTCTGCTTTACTGCACTCTCTCTCTCTTAACACACGCACACACACACACACACACGGATGGGGGCTGGTGTAACAGCAGCAGGTGCACTGCTGAGTTAAGTGCCTCCATCTTTTCAGTGTTATAATAGCGTGCTGTAACCGAGCACTCCCTGGAGAGCAGCACCTGCCTCGGTGTAAAATAAACTGTGTGGCTCTTTAGAAAACCATTAACAGACATATTACAATTTAGCTTAGCTACACACTACCACACACTGCATGCTTTGCCTAGAACCATTTGTTTGACATAGTAATAATAATAATAATAATAATAATAATAATAATAATAATAAAGAAGTTTTCTCTTCAGACTTCTGTTTTTTTTCCCCACACAGACATGTGAGGGACCGATCATCTGATTATTGCAAGTAATTTAATTTCTCACATGCAGACTATTTATCTACATCTTGGTGTTATAAAGTTCTGTCTGGTTGAAGATAAAATGCAGGACAGAAGCGTATGAACCCCAGTGAGGTGAGTGCATCAGGTGTGTCAATGGGTTTTTGTTTGGAAGTGCTTTTGAGGCCTTGAGCAGCAGGAGAAAGTATTTTCAGTGTGTGCTTTAGACCAGAGAACACTGATTAGCATGACAGAGCTCACAGCCTTATCTGTCTGTCTACACACACAGAGAGAGAGAGAGAGAGTGAGAGAGAGAGATGTTTATGGCAGCCAGGCCTTCTGTCACCTCATTATTTTGGACTGTTATCAGTAGTATGTCAGGCTCCAATTCATTACTATTCACACACTGCTGGACAGAAGTAAGCGACTGTCATGACAACAGTCACGAGGCTCCCTGTCGTCTCCCTGGCAACTACGGTGGACCAGAAACTGTTCATGTCTGTATCACAAAGTACATGTCTGTTTAGTCAACTAAGATTTCTCAGTAATGCATTAATAAACCATAAGTACTGTTAACAAAGTAACAAAGTAAGTTAATACATGCGTTAATTGATGTTTGTTTAATAAATCAATAATCCACAATCAATATGCCATGTGTTACAGTAATTTTATCATGGTTAGGGTGTTGACATGGTTAGGCTTATTGCTGTTATAAAACAGTGACAAAAACAATATGATCAAATCCAGTGTACAATAAATCATTTATTATTAATAATATTAGCTATAAACAGTTATTCTGCCACACAATGTAGTCTGTTAACCTTACGCTTTGGCTCCTAAGCAACATAACAGACAAAGATTAGGGTATTCTATGGAAAGAATAATGGTGTAAGTGTAACAGGTTTATTGGTTTGGTGCAGTAATACAGAATTCGAGGATTCTACAACAACCTTAGCCAATCAGAGTTTAGAAGTGAAACTATCCGTTTTATAAATGTTATTGAAATATATCTGCACTGACTAATGTTCATTCCATGCACAACTAAAGTTCATATAAACTAGCAAAAAATTGTTCCTAAATGTTGATAATCTCCTGAACTCTTGTCTCCAGGTGTAAATCTTGGATCTTGCTTTTAGCTTCAGTTCTGAAGATTCCCAGTTAACAACCGCAAACATGTTCATTAAGGTGTTGTTGGCCATTATGGGCTTCATTTCACACACTGATGGGATGAATATTAGTTAATACATGTGGATTATATGGCCTATTTGGTTTAGTATGAAAAAAAGAAAATAATTAATACAAGTGTTAGTTACTTAATGTTACTTGGTGTATTAATATCAATATTAATGTATGAGTCAAACTAAACAGCACATCTCAACAAGATCATCACTAGATATGGAGGTTTTCAGAGCTAAAACCTACTAATATCTGGGAATTTCAAATACCATTTCCAACCCAAAGCAGCATGTTGTAATGTGTATAATGTTTATGCGTGTTTGTACTTTATACACCACCACTGACTCTGGGCATATCTTGAAGATACAGTACATCGTATGGTACTACATCCTAGGACTATTTATACATAGACATATAAATACAGACCTTGGATTTGTTTGCACAACACCCACCCCCCTACATTCCTATTAATATACACGGCATATCCTGTATTTAGTAATATTTATTGTACATGATAGCTTTTTCACTGCAGCTACCTCAGCTCGATGTTAATATTATATTCTTATATTTTTCTTTTACTTCTATGTACATAAATTCTGTTTTTGTGTCACTGGACAGTAAATACCATTTCACTGCACGTTGTACTGTGTATGGCTGTGTGTGTGTGTGACCAATAAAATTTGAATTTGAATATGGATGAAATGGTGGACAATGTAGTACAAATCACACAATTATCACTTTTCTATCACTAAGCCTGGATGTATGTTGTCTTCCTTGTGGCCCATGAATATTCCTGGTGTTGGTGTGTGTTTCAGGCAGACTACTACTTTGAGTACACGGAGTGTGACAGTACAGGTTCGCGCTGGAGAGTGGCCATTCCTCATCAGCAGGGCAGCTGCAGTGGCCTGCCAGAGCCTGTCAGGGGCACGGACTGCAGTAAGTCATGAACTCTGTGTGTGTGTGTGTGTTTGGGAATTAGTATATGGACCCCAGCCTCATATAATTTACAACGCTCTTGCAGTGCTGCATAAAATAAATCAGTGTGATATACAATGCAGCATTACCAAGCTGTGACTCATGTAGTAAGGTTCAGGACTTGAAATGTTTTAATGCTTTTCTCCTCCTGAGCTACAATTCCTAGATTTACCCAATTCATGATTAATCTTTTATTTTAATTACTTATTTATTTGAAGGTTATTTTATTATTCTTTTTAGAATGATTTATTCTTAGAATTTCTGCTGAATTCTTTATTTTCTCTAGCTTCTTCGCTTGTGCTGTTTTTTTTTAACTTGCCTTTTGCTCCTGTAAAGCAATTTGAGATGCATTTAATGTATGGAACATGTTATTTACATATATAAAGTTTATTATTATTAAATTATTTTTCTTTGTTTACTAATTTCATAATTTAGCCTGTGAGCATTTTCAGTAGCTAAAACATTGGACAGATGTAACTGTATATACACTGACAATCAAAAGTTTATGAACACATGAAAATCTAAAATCTGAAAATCTAACCAAGAGAAATATTTATTATTAAACGTTAGATTTTTTTTTTGAACAATGTAGATCTAATCTAATCTAATTGGGCAAAGGCCAAAATCTTAATCACTATAATGAAGCATTTGTAATTAAACACACTATATATTTATGTTTTACAGTTATTAATAGCACTGTCAGTGAGGGTTTTTTTAATCTACAGACTTAATGGCTTTACCCTCCAAATGCACTTGCCTTAGTTAATAAGTTAATAAGTTCCACAAAAGTCAATAAGCTCCACAAAAACATAAATGTTTCCTTGTTTAATTGCTGTTCTGCATCATTTTGTTTAGTCTATCACTATAATAGTGATTAAACTGTAATAAAACATAAGAAACTCCCATAGTTTAGAACCATTTCACAGGCAGTGTATCTTAAATATATAAATGTACCAGTTTGTGATGTCCGCGTGTGTGTGTGTGTGTGTGTGTGTAACAGCGTTCTCCTGTGAAGCGGGAGAGTTTTTGGAGATGTCCTCTCAGCAGTGTACCGCTTGTGCAGCAGGCTCCTATTCGCTAGGCAGCGGTGTCCGTTTCGACCAATGGGACTCCATTCCTGCCGGATTCAGCAGCTTAGCCACCTACATGGAGCCTGAGGGAGCTGGAGAGGAAACTCTGTCCTGCAACAAGTCGGTCATGTTCTTAAATAAACACAAAAATAACAAAGCACTGACTTATTTGTTTTGCTTTAGCAAGCTATTTGCATTTACTTCCCTTTGCATTATGGTGGTTATATGTGTATCTTGTGTGTGTGCATCTGTGTGTGCAGTTCCACGTGGACACCTCAGGGTACTCACTTAGAGTCAAATCGGGACGAGTGCACTGTTTCACTTGTGTATGCGGTTCATCTGATGAAACAGGGCTCAGTCTCATTCGACTACCAATATATTGACAACAACATCTTCTTTGAGTTCTTTGTGAGTTGGATTAACATTTCACACGTGATTTTTCTTCTGAATCCGAGTCTGATTTCACTGATAGTTTGGGACATTTGCTCTAGTGTAAAGCTGTTTCTGAACCCAGGTGTGGATGTGAGAACAGATCTCTGGTCTATCTGAAAATGGGGGATGGGGTTTGCCTCAGGTGTACAGGTGTACACTCATGAAAGCGTTATGCTCCTGGGCCTAGGTGTCCAATAACTTGATTTTGAGACATTACTTCTTTCTGGAAATGGCAGGGAAAGACAGGTTACTTTGTCTGTAGAAAAGTGTCTTCCATAGCCACTGAAAATGTGCTAGTGCCAGATATATGGAGTGAAGAAAGCATTAAAATGCCCATAATGTCTTGATTTATGATTATTTAAGTCCTATCATATGTTTATTTTAGCCTACCTCCCACTGCCTTAACCAATCTGCCAACAGTTAGACTCAATCAAATTTGTATTGCAGGTATATTTATTTATTATTTAGGTCCTCCTAAAGTGTCAGGGTGCAGATTTATGACAATAGTTAGCAATAAACAATAATACAGCATTGTGCTTTTCCTATATCTCTGGTAAAAACACCCTCAGAGTACCTGGGAATTACAGTGCTGTATTGTATTGTTCACCCTGTTTGTTCTTACAGATTCAGAATGATCAGTGCCAGGAAATGGACCAGTCAGCAGACCAGAAATGGATCAAACTCACGTCTAACGGTGAATGGGGAACACACACGGTCAGTGAGCTTTCTGTTTTTCTCATGTTACAAATCCTAGCTGTAGACTTCCTTTCTCTCTTTCTTTAGTTATTCATCCAAAGAGGACAATAAACATTAATCAGCATCAATATTCATGATGTAAATGTGTCAGGTGTAGCCAAATGGCTAATTATCATCTGCTGTCCCTGGGCTGGTTTGATGCATACAAACAAAAGAACAAATAAGACAAAAAATCCTCAAAGCAGCATTAAACAAACATGGTTATATAACACACTAGACACCAAACACAGTAAAAACACTTTTGTGCTTGCTGTTATAGGTGAACCTGAAGTCAGGCACTAATATCTTGTACTGGAGGACCACAGGCATTCTGCTGGGAGGGAAACCTGTGAAGCCTGTCCTGCTGAAAAACATTCAGATTGAAGGTGTGAGACATTCTGGCCTCAAATAACTTTTATTCTCCCTTTAGTCCTCTTGAGGCTAAATTTAATAAGAGTGCTAATCAGGTGTTTTAGCAACTAGTTTTACTTTCTTTGTACTAGTAAATAGCCTATGTTATATAAGTTAGCTGTTTTTAGTCATCTAGATATCATTATCAGTAAGAATGATAAACATTTAAAAATATTTTCATAAATCCTCTCAGGTTAGCTCATATTTGTTGGCTAGCAATGAAGATGATGAACATTTAAGAGATGGACTTTAAAAATCCTCTCAGAGATTTGGACTAGTTAGCTTATGTTAGCTAGCGTTAACAGTGAATATTAAAAAACTTTTAGGAATATGCTGTATATAAATCCTGTCAGGTTAGCTCATATTACCTTGTTGTCTACCATTAGAAATGAAGATGATGGACAGTAAAGAGAATGAATTTAAAATCCTCTCAGAGATCATGTCAGGTTAGCTCACATTAGCTAGCATTAACAGTGAAGATTATAAACATTTATGAACATGGCTTTTCATTTATCAGGTCATGTTAGCACATATTACCTTTTTTTGACTTACATTAGCAATGAAGATGATGGACTTTTTAGAGGAAGAATAAATTTTTCTCAGAAGTTGTGTTAGTTCATGTTAGCTAGCATTCACAATGAAGATTATAAACATTCATGAATATGACTTAAAAGTCATTTCATAAATCCTGTCAGGTGAGCTTTTATTAGCTTTTTAGCTACCATTAGCAATGAAGATCATGGACATTTAATTGAATGAGGGTTTAAAATCCTCTCGCAAGTTGTGTTAGCTAATGTTAGCAAGCATTAACAGTGAAGATTATAAACATTCATAAATATGACTAAAATCCTATAAGTAATTTTGTCTGGTTATCTCATATTACCCTGTTGGCAGGATTTAATAATTACTATGGCAGACATTTAAGAAGATACCTTTAAAATCCTCTCAGGAAGTGTGTTAGCTTATGTTAGCTAGCTGGTTAGCTTTAGTAGTGATGATTATCAACTTGAATGAATACAACTGAGGCCAGAGTACACTCGTAGGAACCTTGATGATTATTTGCATGGTTAATGGTTCCAGCTATTTAAAGAGGTTAGAAGTTTTACTGAAAGAAAAACACTCCTAGCATTAGGGATGGATTCAGAGGGACTGAAGAATCCATTAGGATGCTAGATGAATACAACATTGTATTAGTCATTGAACAAAACTGATACATACTTGAAAAATCTCTTTGTACATGCTGTCTTTGTAGCCGTCATGTTTGCAGGAAAAATAATACCAGGTAATAAATTGTGCATGTGGTAAAGTCAGCAATTACTACCAGCCTTGTTAAACTGGGATAAGTGGGTATTATTATAATTTTATAAGATTCTCCACCCAGTTCTCCACTTTGTGTTTTAAGAGGGAAAAACCCCATGAATGCACATGCAACAAGGCAACAACTCAAAACAGTAGTGACTTCTCGACTGATTTTATTATAGATGCTAAAGTCCCATGTGTGTGCTTAGTAAAAGGCAAAAAATATGGTTTGTGACAGGACGTAATGTTAGTAGATATGGCCTGTAATGGCAGAAATATTATCTTAAAGTCATTCTTGTCTGAGTAAAAAACCTTAAAGTTATTTGATGGATTGTACATTAGTCATTTCGGTGTGTGATGCAGGAGTGGCATACACGTCTGAGTGCTTCCTGTGCAGACCAGGCACCTTCAGTAAAACTCCAGGCTCGTCCTTCTGTGATCTCTGCCCCAGAAACACCTACTCGAGTAAAGGAGCTAGCTCATGCAGCCTGTGCCCAGAGACACAGTACTCCGGTACACATACACACACACACACATACACAAATACACACTGAGCTTTTCACATATTGCAAATGGTGCATTCCTTATTTATACGGTTGCATATTCTGGCGGTGTGACATTTCTCTTACTGCTACTGACATTTCTCTTACTACTCTTACTTCTCTTTCTTTAGAGGAAGGGTGGGCGGAGTGTAAGGAGAAGCCACTGTGCTCAGAGAAAGATTACTTCCAGATCCACACTGCCTGTGATGCCAACGGCAAAGTAGGACATTCATGACAAAATATAGAAACAAATAAAAATACTTTTTCAGGGATCTGGCTGGTTTTTAGTGTCCTGGTTATTTTTGTAGACACAGGTGCTGTATCGATGGGTGGAGCCGAAGGTGTGTGTGGAGGATGGAGCTAGAGCAGTCACTCTGCCCCCTTCAGGAGAGAAGGAGGATTGTCCACCGTGCAACCCAGGCTTTTATACACCCAATTCATCCACATGCCTGCCCTGTCCACCAGGGACATACTCCAACGGCACCACAGGTGCAGACACATTGCATTTTATTATCCATTCGCATGGCCAGATTGGCTTTCACACACACACACACACACACACACACACACACATTCATTTGCAGTTCAGATGATATTTGATCTGCTATGGACAGACTTGTTTTTTTTTTTTTTTTTCACCCAGAGTGCCAGGCATGTCCTGCAGGAACGGAGCCCTCATTAGGATATGAGTATAAATGGTGGAATGTTTTACCCAACAACATGAAATCCTCCTGTTTCAATGTGGGCAACTCGAAATGCGATGACATGAATGGTGAGAAGAAACATAAACGCCTTCTTTCCTGTTTAAATCTGGAAATATCTAGAGCACATTTGTTTTGTCCTTTCGAGAGAACCTTTAAAGGTTCTATGTTCTTTATAAACCTCTTATGAAGTTAAGCAATGTTAACTGCACAACAAACTCTTGAGGAACTAAGAGTTTATTTTTAAGAGCATACAGTAGAGAAATCTAATTAAAGTCTTTGTAATACAGTACCATGATTTTAATGAATCTGTAGCTCATTCTTGTGTGTGTGTGTGTGTGTGTGTTCAGGGTGGGAAGTTGCTGGGGACCACATTCGCAGTGGAATTGGAGGGTCTGATAATGATTATCTCATTCTTACGCTGCGAGTACCTGGATTTAAGTGAGTCAAAACCCTTTCAGACAAAGAACAAAGCAGCCACTGCAATGTGAAGCCCATTAAAGGAAAACTCCAGTGCTTTTCATCCAAAGCTCTATCACTGCTGTAGTGTGTGTAATGAATTAAACAGGGCCTGACAGGGCCTGCTGTTACAGAAAAATAATCAAAAACAGGGCGGTATATACCTCTTACACCACAGCATTTTGGAAACCTTTTTTTAAATTTATTGATCAATGTTATTTATTTTGTCATTTACTTATATAAGAATTACACATCATTTATTTTATCCATTTATATGTAATATTGTGTAATGTCTGTGAAACAAGTTTTAACACTTATGTTATAGCAGCTATAAACAGTCATTCCCTCACCAGCCTTTCTTTTTTCTCTCGAAGTTAATAAGACAAAAATGCAGCTTGTTATAAGTGTGAATACAACAGACAAGAAGTTTGACTGAACTGAAAAGTTTTTTACTTAAAACTTAATTATAATATACAGTAAATCTAACACTTTTTTATAGAATGCATTTGCCTTATTAAGTAGTTGTAAAAAAAAAAAGGTATTTCTAAATTAAGCTCTAATACAGTAAAAGTATTTTAAACATTTGACAGACTTCAACAACTGCTCTTAGCCTTCCATTTTAAATGAGTTTAGTGAAAGCACATTTTCTGTTCTTTTCTCTGTTCTTGTCTGTTAAAATTCTCGTCTGTGGTAATCACACATGCTCTGCAGATGACATAAAATTAAAAAAAATTTAAAAGTTTTGCTTTAAAAGTGTTTTTAATTTGAATCTCACTTGGCGGAGGCACAGCTGCTGCTGTTTAGGGGCTCATTTGTACTATGAGATATTTACTTCCTCTTTGTTGCTGTCACTTTCATAGACTTCCAACGTCTGTAGCTGGAGTCACAGCCAGCGAGTTTGGTCGAATCACATTCGTCTTTGAGACGATCTGTAGTGCAGACTGTGAACTCTACTTTATGATGGTAAGCTCATTGTGTTCAAGTTTATCTATCCTGCAACAAACTACATAAATTCATATGTAAAGTCTATATTGTGTTACTACGGGAATAGCTGTATCATTACATGCACAATGTATCAGATGATGATCAGGACATGTGATTGATTGTGTTTTTGCTGCAGGATGTGAACAGGAAGAGCACAAACGTGGTGGAGTCGTGGGAAGGCACCAAAAGCAGACGAGCATACACACACATTATGACTAAGAACGCATCTGTGTCTTACACATGGGCCTTCCAACGCACCAACAAGCCTTTAGATGTAAGAATTAGACAGATCCATGTAACACACAGATAATAACACTATTATCCAGAAACGAACAGGTCTCCATTCTGTCTCTCTCAGGTCCGTCGCTATGTGAGCGACATTGCGAAAATCTACTCCATCACCATCACGAACGCTCTGGACGGCTCGGCATCGTCCTGCCACGCCTGCGCTATGGTGAGTCAGGAGAGCGGCTCGTCCTGTGTCCCCTGCCCCGCTGGACACTTCATAGACAAAGACACCAACCAGTGCCAGGAGTGTCCTCCAAACACCTTCCTCTCTGGACATCACATCTACGGACAAGAGGCCTGCCAGCCATGCGGCCCTGGCAGTAAGAGCAATAAGGTGTGTGTGGGTGTGTGTATGTGTGCACTCATGACTACAAAGCAAGAATGAATATAAAAACATATGGTACATGTATGTATGTGTGTGCTTTCCTTGTGCAGGAGCACTCCTTGTGTTTCAGCGACTGCTCCTTCTCCCATGTGGATCAGAACCGAACACTGACCTACGACCTCAGTGCCTTAAGCTCAGTAGGGTCCATCATGAATGGACCGAGTTTCACCTCCAAGGGAACGAAATACTATCACCAGTTCAACATCAGCCTGTGTGGAGCAGAGGTATGCGCACGCACACACACACACACACACACAGCTGATACTGTGTGAACATGTGAACATGTCACTCAAATGCATTAAAAAAAGAGTAAATGAAATAAGGAGTAAAACACTTGGGCACATGCTGTAATAGGAAAAAAGTTACTGTTATGACCCCTATTTTCCTATAACAGCAAGTCCCAACGTGTTTTATTCCTCTTATACCACAAAATGATGTTCTACTTTTATAAATCCATTTATATTAACATTTAATGTTCACCACAAATTCTGAAGTTAATCGTAAGAAGCTAATCCCAAAAAAATATGTTGAGAGGGGTCGCGTAAAACTTTTATGTGCCTACAATGTCAGAATATTTCTAGCTGTTTTATGAGATTCATTCTGTCTCTCCGCTGCAGGGGAGGAAGGTGGCTGTGTGTTCGGATAACGTCACAGATCTGTCCAGCAAAGACATGCAGAGTGAATCAGCTGCCTTCAACAATTACGTACAGACTTTCATCTGCCAATCAACCATCATCCCGGCGGATGGACGGGGCTTCAGGACGGCCATCTCCTCCCAGTCCATCAGTCTAGCCGATACCTTCCTTGGTATACCACTAAGACTTGGACAAATTTTTGTATAAATATATATTCCTAATAAAATTTAAGTCATATTTTTGGGCCACCAATATCGTGTAGCAGTCGGGGTCTAATCTGATATAATCTTCATCTCAACAGTCTCTCACTCTGTTTCTTAGGAGCCACAGTTGAAAACACGCTGAATGGAGTCAGCGTTAGACCTGACATGTTCCCTGAAACTTCTCAAAGACTTCCAGATATCAACTTCTTCTATCAGTGAGTTAAAAAAAAAAAAAAAGTTTGAATGTTGTACTGTTCAAGGGAACTTCGTAAATATATTTAGCATTGGTAGTCATGATATTTGCGATTAATACACAGACTTTAGGTCTCCAGATTCAAAGAAACAATAAATATCCCTGATCTAATTCCTTCTGAGTCTCACAGCAATGCACTCTTTTAAATAATTATTAATTAAATCTGTACAATAATATTTTGGCTATTAATTGGAACCATAGAGCTTTTATTCCTGAACTTTCTGCTGACAGAATAGATTCATATTAGGATACAAGCTAACATTATTTACATGCCTACTGGGTCATTCCATATCAGTTCAGCTAGGGTTGGTGCTGCATGTCTCAGATTTTGTTCATTCTCTTTTTATTTGTTGCTTGTGACCTAAAACCAAAGTCTGTAAAGTATTTTGGCTGAATTCTAACATCACAATTTTTTGCTCCCCTGATAAATATAATATTTTCTAATTAAAAAAACGTCTTATCTGGGAAGCCATGTTTAGGATTTAATATCTCCAGAAATATTATTCTCAAATGAAATTTGGAAGACATAAATACAGACTTGTTTTCTATCTGACTAAATGCTCAGAAGTCACCACAGAAGACCAGTTTTTTTCTTATCAGTCCTCAAAATGGGGAGAAAGTGCAGAATTTCCAAACATGAGTGATATTAGTGGCTTATAGACTCCACTTTAATAGAGATATATGCTAAAAGTCACAGTTTGTGCATAAACTACTATATTTCATTGACTTTATGTCTGTCTGAACAACCAATAGAATTCAAGATATTAACAAAATTACAAGGTAAGTTTAAAAGTTGCATTATATTGACGTGCCCATGTGGTGTGTTGACCCAACAGTAGAATCATGCAAAAAAATTGCGTGAAATATGTCATGTTATTTTCCAAGCAATATCCTTATCAAAAGTAGACCTTTTAAATATTATATAAAAAATAGTAGTTATATGGTAGCAATATAGCTCTAATGCACTTCCACAGGTGGATGCTTGAAGTTAATAGCTTTGGTCATGAGACCAATTACACTACCCAAATAAACTAAAAAGTCAAAACTAAGTAAAACATAAATAATAATTAGCTTTCTAGTTGCATTTCAGTTCAAAGTCAGTCACAAGTGTGATCCAATGGAATAAATTAGTGATCGTTTAACTTATAACAGATATGACAAGATGCACATGGCAGCATTTAGTGTCCAACCTGTCTATTTTTTTATCTTGTTAAATGTATTGTGCTTTCTACAAGTTCTCCGCAGGTGACAGCATCCTGTGAACACGGTCGCAGTGCCGTCATTACACTGCGCTGTAACCCTGAGAAAGGAGAGCGTGGAGAGCTTACTGTACCTAGGTGTGTGTTTTTTTTATTAAATAGCATGTTAGGTAATAGGTAATACACTGAATATACTGAACGTTTTACATGTTTGTGTGTTTAGTAAGTGTCCTGCAGGTACGTGTGATGGCTGTACATTTTACTTCCTGTGGGAAAGTTCAAGTGCGTGTCCCATTTGCACTGAAGCAGACTACCACTCAATAGAGGGAGCGTGCAAGGGAGGCATGCAGGTGGCCTACTAGTCTTTTCCTTTAGAGGCTTTCTTTCTCTTGGAGGAATAGGTCACCCAAAAAAACATAACAAGACATATTTATTTCTCTTCCATGTGCACTAGGATATCTTGTATGTATGGAACGAGCCTAAGCTGTGCACGAAGGGTGTGTCACTCCCTGACAAAAGCTCCACCCCCTGTGAAGCAGTCCCACTATGGCTGAAGGTTGGAATAGGGGGCGGGGCATTCATAGCCGTCCTCCTCATTTCTCTCACGTGTTACTTCTGGAAGAAAAACAAGAGGTGACTAACGTGTACTAATCAAACACTAATGCCAAGCATAAGAAGCCTTTCTGACTGTCCAACCCTGTTTTGTCCCCAAAAGGTTGGAGTATAAGTATTCCCGCCTCGTGATGTCAGCCAATAAGGAGTGTGAGCTGCCAGCAGCAGACAGCTGTGCGCTGGCAGAAGGAGAGGGTGAGGACAATGAAGATGATGTCGTTTATTCAAACACTCCATCGCTGCTGGGGAAACTGAAGGCTATCGCTAGCAAGGTCAGAAACGGCATTAATATGAACGTCCACTGAGAAATCACACACTTGGGTGCATTTAATTCTACATTCAGGGTCTTGCTGTTGTGGCATGTTGAAATAAGACCTAAGAAGGAAGGAATGGATTTGAGCAGTGGTATTGGATTTGGATTTGAGTGGTATAATTGGAAAAAATGAAGGGGCTGCTGCTCTGATATCAAATCAATAAGCTCTTCTCATTCCCTTTAAAGCAAGGGAAGCATGTGATGAGGGTCATTTTTTAAAACAATAGATATCACAGTTAACCTTCACCAGCGGATTGCTGATATGAAAATTTTTTTTTTTCAAAAATATACAATGATTTATGCAAAGGAGGCTTCATCTAATTAAATATATGTAAATTTGCATACTTAATATAAAAAATCTCATCTTTGGATGACATTAGAATTAAAAATATTCATTTCAATGTGAAGACTCTTCAGAGAAAACCTTTTAGAGAACAATTTGTTGAAATTTTAGAAAACACCACAAGCTCTTGAAATTCTTTGGTCATTTTTCAGAATAAACTCTAACGTAAATCCAACTGTCAACATTTCTGAATATTCCCCAATAATATCCTTTTTTTGACAGGTCATTTAGAAACTCCAAAATATAGAAAAAGCTGATTTTCAGAAAATGATATGACATGATGGTGAAGGGGCGGAGCTTAAAGCCTTCTTGCCAGGTTTCAGCTAATATGGTGGTCAAGAGTGGAATTACAACACAAATTTGCTTTTGTGTTTTGATGTTTTTTTTTTCTTTTTTTGTGCAGTTAAAGAGAAAACATGGTATAGATGCAATTTATCCAAAAAAAGCTAAAAATACCTGTAGTGCCTTGCCTTAAAAACTAGGTTCACATGCTTACAACATAAAATTAATCTACTGAACACAATGTGGAGTAACTCTTGTGTTTTGTGTTAAACAGGGAGAAGCACCGAGCAGTGAATCAGTGCAACTGAAGTCGTCTCAGGCAGAGAAATGGGTCTGGGGGTAGAGCAATGGGGTCAGTAGGAGTGAAACAACAACAGCAACAACAACAACAACAACAACAACGCACTCTTCACAAAGAAAGGGAGAATGAGAGAGAGACTTACAGCCGGGTGCCTGGGCATTCAGGCTCTCCCGCATCTCTTAACTCATCCTAAACTGCTTTGACTAAGTTTGGACAATCTTCTGAAATTTCTCAACTGTTTACATATCTTCTAAATGCAGTGCATATACATATACACACTTCATAAGATGATCTTTTGCTCCCTAATTGAGTACCGTATATATTTAACTACACACATGATTAGACAATAGATTACACAATACAAGTGGAGAGTTGATTCTCACTGAATCATTATTTGGCTCAAACTAAATCACACACTTTATTTCTATCCACTCAGTAAAGGATATAAACATTCCAGTGAGCACTAACAGTGAGCACAGCCTAGATCATCTTCATGCTAGAACTTACAAAATACAACCTTATTATTTCTTTCCAAGAATCAGCTGTACACGTGTCAGCAGTGAGAAAGATAGGGTTGTGGGTTTTTTGCATGGTGATGTGAGCCAAGAGATCTGAGATGGACCTGTGAAGTTTTACCATATTAAAACCCATTTGCTAACCTGTGCCAAGTCAAACTGCTCTGCAAGTCAGGATGTCATATTTAAAGGATTACTGCATCCACTAATCACAAGTTAAAATAAGTGTCATTGTATCCCACAAGTCCTTCATTTCCTAATGTCAGTTTATTTCTGGTTAAATAACTGAGAGCACTTGACAGTTTTTTTTTTCCAAAGCATACTTAAAATTACAGTCGAGTGCAAAAGTTTGTATCCCCCATGCAGACATGCCAATGTTGCTAACAAGAAAATCAGAGCATACAGAAAGAAATAACTAAATTTTGCCAAAAATTTTAGCATTTATTGGTGGACCGAACGGCAAGAAAACGATGCAGAAGTTCAGGGTGATGGCTTCTCAATAATAAGCAGCTCCACCATTTTTACCATAACCCCACCCAGTTGTGTTCTACTGGCTCACAAGACCAGTGCAAAGCAAAAGTAATAACTAGCAGAAGCAAATTCTGCTTCTTCGTATGGATGAATTTTATTCATGGCCACTGATTTAGCTGAGAAAGCATAAAAATGTAGTTTTCATGATTATGCTCTCTGAAACTGGTGACACTATAGAATTTGTAGCTATAAATTCAGTTTATTTGTTGCCTTCATTTGGTTTTAATGGTGTGCAAACCTTTGCACTCGACTGTATCATGTGTAAAAACCTGTGAGAAGGTTAATAAAACTGCTTACCTTTCAACACAAATTCAGAAACTCAGACTAGATGAAAACAGCAGCCACTGTTCAGCTGACAGAGGGAGCCAGAGGCAGGCGTACCTGCGGTGCTCGTACTGCACAGAGCTAGTTTCCGCCCCTGACTACTAGAGTGCCGTGAATCCCCTTAACTATGTGTTACCATGGATACTGTGGAGGGCAAGAGCCGTAGCCTAGGTTTTCTATTTCCTGTTTTGTATTGCTGTGTATTTAGAGTTGTAAACAGTTCTTGTTTAAATATTTGTTTTTTCTCTATTCCCTTATAATGTTCAGCTAATGCTTTAATAAACTTTCAGAATGCTTTACACTCTAGTTTTGGGAGAATGTTTAAATCATGAAGTATCACAGAACTGTTCATTACTGGTATTTGCTCTGCTATTTGCACTGGTGGTGCATCTTCTTGGGGCAATGGGACCTGTAGGGGGAAAGGTAGGAAGGTAGCTCTGAAGATGAAATGAAAAATGTCCAGAACAAAAATCATCTGGGGTTCCAAAATATCTATACTCTTAGAGAAAAAGAGGAGAGAAAAAAAAAATTGATCCAACAGGAGAAAGGGCTCTTCAGTTTGTTCCTCTGTGAGAATCCTTAATCGTTCTCTATAACTCTGTAAAACTCTATAACAGCAGCCTTTCTTAAAGGCAAGCTCTTTAAAAAACTCTTGATAATGGTAGAACTGTTAACCCTTCAAAAACCCCGATGTAACAAGGTGGGGATGATTCCTAGGGTCGATCATGAGTTCAGGTCCCTCTCTGTGTAGAGTTTTGTGAATTTTCCTCCTAGTAGCCTACAGATGGTTTCCCTTTTAAAAAAGGCCCAAAAAGGTCCATCATTATCTATCCAAAAGATCCTTAAAGAACCCCTTTTATTTACTCATGTATGGGTGGTAACTTCTGACTTTGCATAGACTTTACATGACCTCAGTAAGGGTTCTTCACTTTCTAAAGGGGTTGGAACACTCATGGTAAGCAAACTGTTGTTGAAGTTTACACAGAACCTCTAAACGTCCCCCTCAGAAGGACAAACTGAAGAATCCTTAATGGTTATTTAGTTAACTTGATGAAATCAGCTTCCTTCGGTCTTGAACAGGGAAACATCTTGTCAGGCCAATCCTGACAAAATGGCCAATCCTGAGTCAGCATTCTCACTCTGAACTTCTGTCCGGTTGGGAAAAGTCAGCAGAATCTGGGGTTGAATTTGAAAAAGTACTATAAGTGGTACAGCCTTTAATTCATCATTCATTCCTTCATAATCAGTAAGCACTTTATCCTAGTCAGGGTTGCGGTGGATCCCCGTATCCCGGAATTCTGGGCACAAGATGGGAATAGACCCTGGACAAGGCGCCAGTCCATCACTGAGTGTCTCACACACATGCACGCTCACAAATTTACTTACATTTAGGGGAAATTTTAGTTTCAACACCAAACCAATACCAGCATGGTTTTGGATAGTGGGAGGAAACTGGAAAACCCAGAAAAAATCCACACAAAAGTCAGTAACCTGAGCTCAGGATTGAACTGATCCCTCCTGCAGCTGTAAGGTGATACCACTTGGCCACCTTTAATTTGTTCATACTCACTGGAAAAAGAAATATGTTTCTGCATATTGAAAGAAAATAGATTTTTGCTCCTCACACCAATGATGAAATTTCTCATTCAAGTCATTCAGCAGATAAATCTCTTAACATTGACTGCATTTACCTCAGAGAGTAGCCCAGCTTTGATGCATTCACCAAAGAAGAAACCATGAAAGAAGTAGGAAACAATTGTTTTTCTTTTGGGAGTTTGAATATATTAGATCGTGACTTGATTATAATATCGAATAAATCACACTTAAAACAATCACAAGCACACGAGGGACAGTTGGAAAATATTAAAAAAATTTATGGCTCAATGTGTAAAAGCTTTATAAACGTGGACTATTTCCAAAACCGGACTTTGAAGTGCTGTTCTGTTTGTTCTTCTGATGCTAGTCCTTTATTGATCTCTGCGCTTATCGTTCTCTCTCTGAATCTCATAATCTGCACTGGGATGGCTCATTCACCTCGGCTGGGGAGGTGGAACTTTGAAAAGATCAGTGAACATTAGAACAAAAGAACCAGACAGAAAAAGACAGCAAAAAGGAAAGAGTAAACTGATCCACAGTGGCCCAAAGGCAACATGTTAGTTTGGTGGAAAACTTTTCTCTGCCCACACAGAATGTACACACATACACACATACAACCGGCATGATAAACAGGATTATATTCATCTATTTATAGGATAAACAGGGCAAGTGAACAATGTACAGTTAGCTCCTGAAAGAGATCTGCGTTACATGCTTTTATAATCAATATATGAGAAACAATGTACATGTGTGAGAGCAAGTGAGAGAAAGAGAAGGTACATTATTGTACAAATAGGCAGTCTTCAGCAGTGAGTACTAATCTTTTCCTCGATGAGGGAATGCATTATACAAACAGCGGAACCATGGTGGCTTATTAATCCTGCTATACAAGAGGTGCCAAAATTTCTTCTCCAAAAAATTTCATTTGCCTCTGCTTCCATCTAAATATTATTTCTGCCTATAACAATTCCTTAACATGGGTTTGGAAATATATTTTCACATATACACTACAAAATCTTACTGGATTTAATGTATAGACACATAGTCTATAATTCTTGGTAATGTCCAGAAATGGAAAGACACAGGAAGCAGTATGGACTAAAGGTTTTTGGGCTGCTGTTGATTTTTTGTTAATGAGGTTTAAGTCCTTTCCTTTAGGCACTGTACTTCTTCCCCGCTCTGTGAATCTGCTGGTACAGGGTCATGGAAAACGCCATGCCGAGGAGCTGCAGGACAGGAAATGGCGTTAGTGTAGAGCTTAGACAGGATACAATCTACATTTAAAATGTCACTAGATGTGACTGAATCAGTTGTTAAACACAAAACATTAGCAAAGCAATGACTTGCTGGCTTGTTTTGTTTTCTTTCTCCCCAATTTGGTCACCTGCCAATTCCAACCACCAGCCAGCTCTCCCCTATCACATGACAGCTACAAACCGGTGAGGGTGAATGCTAACGCATGCTATTTTCCCAAGACATACAAAAAGTCAGCTAACTCCACCTTTTTTAACTTGTGCTCATGCAACATGCCAGGATAGCGTAATACACTCAGAGGAAAAAATTATCTGCCCTCTTCCGTATTGATGAGCTCAGACACCCATGATTAGTTAGTGAAACTGTGATTGACATGGCAGGAGTGTGCCATCCCCTCCCCCCAGGGAGTACAGACAATTTTTCTCCCTTGACTCCTACCCATGGATGATAAGATGAACGCTTTTGTGGTGCGCCACTCTGCTGGTTCATTTTTAACACCTAAAAACTACCAGTTTATTTTTTTTTACCTATTCCTATTAAAACACATTATTTAGTAACTAAAAAATGTATTCAACAACAAAAGTGAAACTAATAAGAAGTCTTGTAGTTTGGAGTAAGGAATGTAAGTCCGGACCCCACAGACAAGTCCCAGGAGTTTAGGTTCAACTTTTTTTCATCAGTGATAACAACAGTAAGACAATCAATCAGTCAGTCAGTCAGACAGTCACTCAGTCAATGAATAAATGGGCATTAATAAAAAAAAATATATATAATATTTAAAATTATACATTACAAATTATATAAAAATATATTAAACAAAACAGTGGGACAAAAATAACATGACTACATGTTACTGGGGTATCAGGAAAAGGTCAGTCTGCACCACACAAAACAGATCATGTTCAAGAGCTAAAACAACTACTTTTAATCATCAGTCATTATGTCATCATTTAGGATGTTGCCACTTCAGAAGGTGCACTATTTATGTGTTTCTATTTTGCATGTGAAAGCAATCTATGTGGCCTATACGGGAGCCTTAAACCCAGAAGAAAACTCTATTTTACTGTGTGAGTACTATTTGGTTGATAATAATACTGTTTTAAAATGTTTAGTTATAGTTTGCTCTATTAAAGTTTGAAAAAAAAAATTGCGTAATATAACATGACTACCAAGTGACTATGACAAAACACAGAGAAAATTAAGACTTAATGTCAGTATATGAACTGCATATATGAGTGTAACAATGGGCCTCATTTATCAAGATGGATATGAACAGATTGTAGGCGTAAATCATTCGTATTGAGCGTGTACACAAAAAATTTTGAATACATGAAAATCCCGTAAATTTGAAAAAAATTGTGTATCCCACTCTTGCTCTTGAGTGTGTGTAAATTCATGCATAAGAATGCTAGCTATTGTAAACCTCGAATGATTGGCTTCGGCTCTTAAAATCTGCAATGAGTTACTGCATTTTTATATACAGATTACACACTGTCAAGTTCAAATTGCTTGTTTATTTCAAATGCACACAAAGAAATTAAATTTTTCAGGTGCTGTGACTCTGCTGGATATGCTGTTAAATAATACTCTTCTTATAGACATGAGTTTTATAGACATGAGTCAAAAGTACTTCAACGTCTGCCTCACAGAAATTCTTCTTTTTTTTGGCCATTTTGCACTTTCTACTCTCCGAACTTAGCCTTTTATGGAGTTTTGTGGGTGTCACCAAAGGCAAATCAGCTACGCCGTGTACGCGCCTGGTTATTCACGGGTGATTGCCATTTATCAACATACACACAAATACAAACAAAATCAGCTTTTATGAAACTTTTGCAACTCTCTTTTTTTATTGTAAATTTTTAGTCCAGTTTGGCTTACACAAATATTTACACACAATTTTACTCAAAAATTGATGAATGAGGCCCATTGTTTGTATCTGTACAACAGGTGTGTGGGTGTGTATTTGTGCTGCTTTAAATACCTGTATGACCAGCACACACATAGCAATAGTGCCCAACAGGTGTTTGTTATCATCCAGCCAGTCCACAACCTTCTCGTAGCAGCCCTAGCAGTCAAAACACAACTTCACATTGAATGTATTTACATACACACAATAACCTGATAACTATACAAAATTAGATTTTCACTATAAAACCATTAACTTCAGCATTCTGATAAAGGAAATCACCCAGGTTGAGAGGAACCAGTTAAATAATCAGATTTCTTTTTCAGTACTGTCACTAGTGAAGTGAAGCTTTTAGTCTGATTATAAATAAATTTATAATTTAATTATAAAAATTGTTGGTGCTATTTGTAAGTACACTAGGCCATTTCATTGGCTTAATGTGTACAGTATACATCCTTTTGGAAAAATTCCCATGGCATTTCCTCTGAAATCCACTGGAGTTGTCAATGGGTGTCATAAGATGTAGTATATTCTTTTAAATTAATTACTTATCCAAATAAATCCAATAGGAACTCCATTTTAAACCATATTCTATTGAATAAGCCATTAAAACCTAGCTGGACTGTGAGAGAACAATAATTTACCAGGAACTCCCAATACAATCCACATTCAATAGGAGCCAGTTCACCATGAGATTCTGATTAAATGCTGATGGGAATCAAATGGAAACTTTTTTAATGCATCATGTCATATATTTCTTATTGGTTTACTGGAAGCACAAATGACTCAAAGTTACTGAGAAACAAGTTGCTAAAACTGCTAAAAAGTGATATTCACATAATGCTGACCTCAGCTGATCTGTTTCTATTTTAATCCAAGATTTTTACTTCACTCATAGCAAATGAAATATATCAGACTCACAGTATACATGTGCCAAATAATTATATTAGGCTAAACTGTGTGACTTCCTTGTATTTTCTGAAATCTGATTTAAGATGTCACAGTATGTTGCTTACATCTGCAGAAATCAGGTGATGGTTGGATTCATAGTGTGCATGTAAAAGCACTCACAGGGGCCAGAGTGAGTGTGATTAGTTCAGCCTTGCAGCAGCCGTTTTTTTTTTTTTTTGCTCAAAAATGTTTTTAGAAACTCACCTGAGACCAGAAGACATTACTTGCATTGCGCCCACACTCTTTATAATGCTCCTGACAACATCGGTCTGGGACCGTCTTGTCAGGCAGGGCATCGTGCCAGTCTGTGTGCCCAGTTACGCCACAGCACTGCCACTACACACACACACACACACACACACACACACACACACACACACACACACACACACACACACACACACAAAGAGAGAGAGAGAGAGAGAGAGAGAGATTGGAGATTGTTGCTTCATTCAACATTTATGGGAACATTTCCTAAAAGCAGTAACTGTTTTGTTACAGGTAAAATCTCTGTAAAGCTTTAGCAGGCTGTACACACACACACACACACACACACACACACACACACACAGAAGGAAGTGTATTCATAAGGCTACAAAGCTAGAATGTTAATACACAGATTAGTCATTTATTATAACCTATTTATACCCCAGTGCTGTTGAATTCTTGACTCTGAATGGTCAAAGAATGTTGATCAATTTTTTTTTAATAACAGAAGCTCTGACAGAAGTTCCAGCTGCAAGACAAATCACAGGTTTATACTAATGTGCTCGTTCTCACTGACTTGTATGGCAAATGTTCAACATAAATGTATTTTTAAAATATCAAAACATGGAATTGGGGATATGGTAAAGAGATGTTTATTTTACGTTTATGGAAGAAGTCTCCAGTGTCAGAACTTTGTAACGATCTTAGGTTTGCCAACATGGGAAAGCCATCAAGACAGAGGAGTTCCTGGTTTCTCAGTAACATAAGATGCATTTTTTGTCTTATTAAATTCAAGAGTGAAAGAAGGAGAGAGCCTGGTGAGGGAACAACTGTTTATAGCTGCTGTAACGTAAATGATAACAAGAACTAACTAACTGCTTTATGGACATTCCAGTAAATTAAATGGATAAAAAGTAATTTAACAAATAGATAGTAGCTACGAGTTCCAAGTTTATTGTCATGTGCATAAAGAATGCTTGAGCATCTATATACAGTGAAATTCTTGTGCTACATTTTCACACTCCTACCCAGACAGTGCAATAATGATAAATGAACTCCTACGTAGTACAAAAAGTAAACTGTAAACACTGAACACAGACAAAAGATCATGCAAGATTATTAGATACTAGTTGGTGTTGGCAAACTCTAGCAGTATAAGAGGAATAAAACACTTTGGGACATGCCGTTATAGGAAAAACTTTGGGCTAGTAATAGTGACTCTGTGGCACGTCAGGCTGCATCACACCTCTCAGTTGTTGTTAATTTTTCTATAACACCACATCCTCAAGCAGTTTGTTTCTTACAAATGATGCATATGATTGTTCTTTGGTTACTTGGACAACTCCAGTCTACACAGGATCGAGATCAATATTCATGCTCATACAGTCTGATGCACTCACATGATATCTACTTCAAGCTTGCAATCAATTGACTTACACATGCATGTCCATAAATGCACTGCATATGCAGAAGTGCACACTCACACCCCCGCTCACACCACACACACCTCAGACTGGATGATGTTCCATGCATTGCGCAGGCCGATGTTGTTGTCAGTGTTGTACAGTTGCAGACCCTCCTTCAGGTCCTGCTGTGCATTCTGACTCACCTGCAAGACAGTTCACACTTACACCACTCTTATTCATTCTGTAAAACACCTTACAGCCAATAAAACGGTTCACACAGGCAGCTCAAATTCAGTTAAAATCTGCCATTTTTAACTGATGTCAAACTACATTTGAATGAGATTTCTGCAACTCAAATTATATTTTATATTTTTGATATTTGGCACATGGCATTTTTGGCAACAAGAACACCACAGGCGTAAATCGAGGATAATGGCAGGGGAGTGCAGCAGCAGCAAACACGACCAAGCTGGCCTCTTCGGTTTTTGATGCTTTTGTTTGTCACAAATATGTTCAGACTGAATATAGCTCTTATGTAAATCCACAATAGGGCCAACAGAATGCATTTCACAGAACGCTATTTGGGCAAGTTCTACTGGGCATATACACCCACTACTCACTGGCCACTTTATTAGGAACACCTGTACACGTGCACTTTCATGCAATTATTCAATCAGCCAATTATGTGGCAGCAGCACAACACAAAAAAGCATTAAAATACACATCAAGAGCTAAGAATTAATGTTTACATCAAACATCAGAATGGGAAAAAAGTGATATCAGTGACTTTGGCATGATTGCTGGTGCCAGACGGGCTGGACTGAGTATTTCAGAAACTGCTGATCTGATGGGATTTTCACACACAACAGTCTCTGGAGTTTAAACAGAATGGTGTGGGGGAAAAAACATCCACTGACCGGCAGTTTCCAGTTTTCTAAAAAGAATTTGGCATGTGGTTAACTTGGCATTACTGGATGTACAGTTCATTGCTACAACAATCAATCTTAATATTGTAAGCAAATGTGAATTTTTGTCCAAGTAAACAAATGGGATTTTGTCTCTTGTAACTGGCAAAGCAGACTCTCAGACTCTGTCCAAAAATGAGATTTAAGAAATATATCAGATTTCTCTGCCTTGTGACTATTTGTGTTTTACCTTGTCTGTATACACAAAGAAGAGGATGAGCAGAATCAACTCTGCCAGCAGAATTATCAACAGGACAATGAAGAACTAGAGGGAAAAAAAACAAAAACGGTGAAGAGAAAAGGGAGCAAAGTTATGCAATAAATCCTACACTAATAAACTGTTATAATGTAAAAGTTATATTAGTATCATGTACAAATGATGATCCCTGGGCTAGCACACTGTGAGAATGAGGCTGATCACTCACACTCAGCAACAGGCACTTGTTCTCCTTGATGGCGCCCATGCAGCCCAGGAAGCCCGTCACCATGACGATGGAGCCCAGGATGATTACCAGATTGGCGGCTGAGAGCGAGGGGAAGGAGGGAGAGAATGTGGCAAAGCTCCCCTGAGACATGGAGAGCCAGATCCCTACTCCCAGCAGACCACAGCCTGACAGCTAGAGAGAAAGAGAGAGAGAGAGGGAGGGAGGAAGGGAGGGAGGGAGAGGGACAGATCTATTACTTTTTCTTAACTCCAACATGTACGCTGCATGGAAAGTAATAACCTTGAGAAAAATAGAAATTCAATTTTAGTTTAAAGCATAAATTGAAGTAACTCAGAGAGAATGTAGCCCCCAGTTAGGTGGTTGGTATTCCTTCTGCCCACACACACACACACACACACACACACACACACACACACACACACACACACACTTCTACCCACACATGTAGACAATTTCCCAAGACAAATTTTTTTTGGCATGTCTAATAGTAACAGCACCAGTCCCATCCACCGGTTTCTGTCAGTTGTAGCCCTCTGGCTGTGTGGGAAATTCAGCTAGAATTCATGGGGCCTACTGAGGTTTCACCGACAGTGAGAAGAAATTTTAGACCATTGCATGAACGTGCCACAGCGTCTCCTTGAGGTTTAGGTCTGGACTCTGACTTGGCCATTCCAAAGCATGAATTTTCTTTTTTTTGCCATTCTGTTGATTTACTTGTTTGTTTCGTTTCATCTCCTTGCACTGGCCAACTTACTGCTACTATGACATTCTCTTGTAAAAGTTCTTCATACAAATGTCAACTTTTTTCTTCAATTATTGCAAGATACCAAGCCATGATGCACCCTCCACCGTGCTTCACATTTGGGGTGAGGTTGGGATCTTGCCCTTTTTGCTTCCTTCTTGCCTTCTGTCATGCCTTCCTTACTTCTTACCTTCTGTCATGCCTTCCTTCTTGCGTTCTGTCATGCCTTCCTTACTTCTTACCTTCTGTCATGCCTTCCTTACTTCTTGCCTTCTGTCATGCCTTCCTTACTTCTTGCCTTCATTCTGGCCCTCTTTCCGGCCTTCCATCTTGCTTTCCTCCCTTCCTTCCTGCCTTCATTCTTGTCTTCCTGCTTGTTTTCCTTCTTGTCGTCATTTTCACTAGCAGCTTTATCCTGGTCAGGATTCCCTGGGCATGAAGTAGGAATACCCCATCCACACAGTGGGGGAACTTACAGAGGCCATTCCACTTACTGCCATTTTTAAGAGGTAAACTAGGGGTGGAATGATCCAGAAATTTGGATGGATCCACTGATTTAACAACAAGGCAACAACTGAAATGAATCAATTTAACAATCATAAATCACTTATCACTTAAAATTTATTATAAATCGCTTATTATTATTGAAAAAAGAGAAACGACTGGTGTGTAAAAATAATTCATATTTTAGCGGTGAGGTACAAGCACTAGCCACTGTGCCACCCAATTTTGTCACTTTTCGCTTTAGAACAGTAGCATCAAAATGCAATTGTCTTCATGTGGACAACCAAAATGCCACCAAGTCAAAACTATTATATATTTTTATAATCATGTAGCCTTCACAAAGAGAGGCATGCACACATACACACACACAAACACACACACACAAGAATGTGGGCTTTTGTAACCATTAATGGGTCTGCTGTGCCTGAAATGAGAGGAAATTAGTGATTGCTGTAAGGCAGAAATTATGGAATACTGTAAAAGCGTTGTACCGAAACACATCTCTATCCTCCCACTACTTTACATTACATGCTCTTATCTCCCTCTCTCTCCCTCTCTCTCTGTGTGTGTGTGTGGGTTACACAGATGATAAAACACAATTGGCCATTAAAATCTGTTCAGATGGGTTGTTGTTATGGAACAACGGGAGTGTTTTGAGGAATTTACAGGGCTCAGAGTTTCACTAAAAGCATACTACTTACACATTGGCTGATTTCCCAGTTAGGTATCATTCAAAGGCTAAAAAACACTTTTCCTGTGTATGTGTTTGCAGGTTTTAAAATACAGAATGATACTTGGTGCCACTTGAATGATACCAGGATGATGTCAGGTCTCCCAGGTACAATGTTACGTAAAACCTACTTACGTGGAGAGAAGAAAAAAAGAAAGAAAGAAAAAACCTCCAAACCTATGTGTGTGGTATTGTATGTGTGTGTGTGTGTTTGATAAAGGGTGGATCTTATTCCTACTGCACACACACCTCGTAATCTTTGCTAAAAAGCAGAGCCACTTAGCCTAAGTTAAAATACCAGCATGCACTTGGACTCTCATGAGGACTCATGATGAGACTGCAGACTGCAGAGAGTAAGATTAATGCATCAAAATAATAAAAACGAAAAATGAAAAATCCAATTTTTACAAAGCATGTAGGAGAAAATTGACAAAGATTTAAGGGCAAAAGAAAGGGGAAGAAAAATCTAACAAGCATCACAAAGGATCTGTGCACTTCAGTGAGGGACTGTGTTAAGATGATAAAAGAGCTGAAAATTTAGTATTCAGACTGCATTATCACACGCATGCACACACGCATACACACACACACGCGTACGCACACACATTCGCGCACACACGCACACGCACCTTGGGCTCAGTATATTGGGCAGATGTGTGGAAAAGGGGAAAAGACATTTTAATGATCCTGCTCAATTTAAACCTAGATTGCTCTGGACTATGGATCGATGAAAGCCTTTTCTTTTAAAGTGTTCTTCTTGTTCTTCATCTTTCTCTCTCTCATTCCCCCCACACCCTTCCCCACAGACATCCCACCCCCCCCACACACACAATCTCAGACATGTATAAAGTATTAGAAGAGAAGAAAGCAGAGAAAAGAGCATGCAGATTAATAAATAATGGTGGAGTCACAGTTAGAACAGGGAAAAAGTGCTGCTTCAGCAGACTATGACGATGCATCACACACGTCTCCTCACACACCCTTTTCTTTAAAAGGACCACCACTATGCGTGCGTGCGTGAGTGTGTGTGTGTGTGCTGTAAGTATTGGATGGAGGTCTAGCCACTGCTTTAAGACTTCTGAATTAAACATTAGCAAGAGGGCCATCAAGATCACTAATGCCAAATGATTCATTAAATATGAAATATCAGCCATGAGCTGCGCACACACACACACACACACACACACACACACACACACACACACACACAAACACACACTCTTATATTAACATAATGTTAGTGTAACAATATTTCTGAATGAATCACGGCCCAAAGAGGACATAAAAAGAACATCACTGTTTAATACTTCCATTACAGCTGAGTGCAAAAGTTTGTGCCCCCTTAGACAAAATTGACAAGGCTATTTTCTCTATTGGGTTTCATTAACGTTTACTCCTCATCATGAGTAACAAAATGGTCACATAGTTCAGATTAACAGTTAAAATAATCCAAATTACATCAGTTCAGACATGTGCATCCCTTTTCTGAATGTAACTAAATTTTCTCTATTAACGTGTATGTCCAGACTTTGCCTTGAATTTTTCATCTTCTCAGCTTTAATATTGCCTTTTTCAAACCTGGTCTGTGACTGAGAGGATAAGCATTCTGTTGATTTTGCTCTAAACAGTCAAGGTTAATAGTGAAAATACTCAGTTTAAAAGACTGAATCCTCTATTCTAAATAGAGACTGAAAGGCTGATGGCAAACCTATTAATATTCACATCAAGCATCAGAATGGAGAAAGAATGTGTTTGTTGGTGCCAGATGGGCTGGTTGGAGTATTTCAGAAACTCCTGGGATTTTTACAAACAACAGTCTCTAGTGTCTACACAGACTGATGCGAAAAACAACCAAATAAGCAGAAAAAAAAAACCTACTGAGCAGCAGTTCTGTGGCGGGAAACACCTTGTTGATGGTTGATGATAGAGATCAGAGGAGAATGGCCAGACTGTTTCGAGCTGGCAGGAAGGCTACAGTAATGCAAATAACCACTCTTTATAACCGCGGTGAGCAGAAAAGCATCTCAGAATGCACAACATGTAAAACCTTGAGACAGATGTGCTACTACAGCAGAAACTCACATCAGGTTCCACTCCTGTCAGCCAAGAACAGGAATCTGACATTACTTTAGGCACAGACTCACTCAAACAGACTGGAAAAAGACCAGGTAACATTTTCCACATCTTCAACTGTCCTGTTTGGGTGAGATTAGACCTATTTCTCCATTTGCCCCCTGCATGACTCTGCATTGCTCCCACAAGACTGGCTGATTGAATAATTGCAGGTATATAGCTGTTCCTATTAATGTGGCCAGTAAATGTATCTCATCAAATTTCTAATATACTTAAGATATATAGGCTGTATCAAACCCACGAGAGACACGCAGACATGCAGACAAGCTCCAACATAAACTAGGCCACTGGGTTGACACAGTTCACTCAGTACTTGAGAAAAGCACTCAGTATGCGTTAGTAATGTCGTTAAACAGAACTTGGCTTAATTAATGCTATTTTTAGAATGAACTAATGTCAATAAATAAATCAGTGTGGTAATTCTGCATAGAAAAATCGGCAGTGTTAAATAAACTCATGCAGCGTTCAATAACCACAATTCTAATTAACATTCAGTGAACTCCTACAGAGCTGAATTAACTCCTACAGTGTTAAATTCATTCCTGCAGTGTAAAAATGAACTCCTATGGAGTTCATGTGTGTCTGGCTAGATGGACAGAAACACTGTAGGAATGCATTTATCACTGGAGAGTTCACTAGATGAAGATGATGGCTGTCAAGACCTTCAATAAAAAACCTATTAGAAAAAAACACATACATTTCTGTGTGTGTGTGCGTGTGAATGCGAGTTATTTTCAGACAGCTCTGGTTTTGGGAGAGCTGGAGAGAACTTTAGGAGATTAGGAGAGGATCTTATCTGACAGACATTTTCCCACTGTGATTTGGGATGTCTGTAAATAAACACTCCCCATTAGGAGGGAAAAATGTGGGAAGATGAAACAGCTGGTCTCGAGTCACTCAACTCAAACTAAAATGTCTCCTCTTGTCATCTAACCAAGTAATGTGTTAGATTTGGCCAGAGTGGTGTTATTGTAGGAAAAGAGCTACAATATTAGTACAACACTAATCCACAGGTATTATCTCATAGTTATTTAACTTAATTAATTAATTGATGGACTGATTAATTAATTGATTGATTTAAGTAATAATACATGGTATACATGTGCTGCTATATGAAAACAATCAACCTCAAGCTGTTTATTTTTCTGTAAATGGAAAACCTGAAATAATGTATTCTTCTTATACAACAGCAATGTTGACGATTCTTATTAATTAAAGAATGCTACATCATAATTTTTATCTGTTTATAGTTGTTGAATGTCCATCCACAAAACAAGTTATCAAACACGTTAAAGCAGCTATAACCAGCTGTTCCATCACCAGCCTCTCTTTTTTCGATCGCTTCACGGTAATAAGTCCAAAAAAATGCAAAAATGCAGATGTTACCGAGAAACCACAAAGTCCTCAGTCCTAAAGACTGTCCTGTGTTGAAAAACTTCAAGTTGCATCTTTACCTCTGACTGTTACAAAAACTCTAACACTGGAGACTCCTTCCAAAAATGCAAATAAATGTCTCCTTACATAAAAACGTCACCATTAACAATTACACGTTTTTAATTTGTTTGCGAAATGTCTGCCATGCAAGTCCCAGAGTAAGCTGTTACTACAGAAATGATTGTATTAGAACATTAACATAAACCTGTGATTTAAATTACAGACACCACTGTCAGAGCTGCTGTTATAAAAAAAACTAATCACCCTTCTGACCAATCAGAATTGAGAACTCATTTCCTAGTTTCAGGATGAACTGATATCTATTAAAACATTTTCAGCAAAGAAAATCTTCAGTGTTGAGAAAAGTGGAAAAAATCTCCAGTGTTACTTTTCAGGTTCTACACTGAAACTGTAACGGTTCTCCCAGAGACGAAGAAGAACTGAAGAATCCATAATGGTGCCAGATGGAACGTTGATTTTTAAGCATGCATGGAGCATATGGCCACTTCTGACTGATTGCAATTAAGAGATTTTTTGCATGTGAATACATAATTGAACATAAAAAACATGCACATAATTAAAAACATTGCAAAATCTATTACAATCTTTGAGAACACTGTTCTACCATGATGACTCGAAAGCGCCTGAATGATTGTTACTCACCCAGAAGAGCAGGTTGAAGAGGAACATCATGTATTTGACACAGCACAGGCACCCGCGCGCCATCCTCAGCTTCTCCAGCTCTAACAAGAAAACAAAAGACAAGTCCAGGTAAAAAACAAGAAACTTCCCTCCACATGCCCCACTCTGCCTCGCTGGCTTCTCGCCCACAGCCGCCGTGCCCTCTATGCTCTCCTCGGGACTTGTCTGAGTCTGAACCTTCGAGCGACGGGAGCCGTAGAAAGCGCCCACGGCGAGGCGGTGTCCGCGGCGGACAGCCTGGGCGAACTCCAGCTCGGCGCTGTCCAATGATGGACTCGGCTGGACGGCCACGGCCACGCTGCTCTCACAGCGCTCCATCGTGAATCAAACTCTCACGCATGCATCATGTAGAAGACGCAGTGCATAGCGTCAAATTGCTCCATACACTCCAAAAGACATCCTGGAAATCTCATAAGTTACACTCGGTCTGAAGCGCCCAATCAACAGCCCTGCATCCTCCTACTCTTATTCTCCAAAAAAGCAGCTATAGAGCATCTTTCCTTTCTTCTCTCGTAGAAATGATCTGCTTTTCACTTCTCAGTGTGCTCCCTCGGCTCTCCTCTGCACAACTAATGCACCGTCCTCACCTCGCTCTCTGCATCTGAATGTGCTCTGCTCTACTCTCTCTCTCTCTCTTTCTCTCTCTCTCTCGCCTCCTCTCATGGATCTGCTAACAGGAGTGTGAGTGGTCCCTCCTATGGAGTCAAATCAGATTCCTCAGAACCAGAGCTCAGGCTTAAATGGGGAAAAAAAAGCATTTTAATTTGAATAAACTTTCAAGATATTTGAATAAAGTGGTTTTGACTTTACCTCAAAAATCTATTCCATAGAAATTCAGCTTCTCATGTTCATATGGTTGTAAAAATTCAGGTCATAGAAATGCAAATAAGCCTCGACTGATCTCAAACTCTTATGATCACACGCATCACAGTCACTGTCGTAGAACAACCTCATAACTCAAAAAAGGATACCTTTAGAGTACAAGAAAAAAAAATGTTCAAGACTTAATTAATATAAAAGCTTCAAAATTTTTTTTTAATGAAGTAAGTCATATTATATTTTATATATTATATTTCAAGTATTTTATATTTTTAAAAAAAGGCTGAATACATAAAATGTTCAAGCAAAATAGAGGAGTTATGAAGTTTCAACCTGAGAATTTGATCAAATCGTGTCCTTCTCACCCACAAAAGTCATTTCAAGCTGGGGCAACAACATTAAAGCTGCAGTATGTAACTTTAGCGAACACAAAATTTGGAACATACTCGTACGTTTTTTTGGAACATACTCAGCTAAATTCCTTCCTTACCAAAATCCAGGTAAGCAACTAACACGACTGAAAGCCTACAATAGTTAGACTGATAATTAGTTTACGGCTATAAATAATTTGAAGTGGCTGCTTTGTTTTGTAGTGGTGTTTCACTTTACTAATTTTGACTAGTGCCATAAACTCTAGATGAGATGAGACTTGTGTTTTGAAACTGACGGGGAGAATAAACACGTACTTCACTGTCCAGTCGTCTTTAAACGTTCTGTTTTCATCCTTGATTTTTTTTTTTTTTTTTTTTTTTTTTAAATAAGCCACGTCCTCAGAACAGAGAGAGTAAATATAATTAAAAATCTATGAAAGTCTGAATGCTCACCACTTTCTGAGCTGGTGTGAATATATTACAGTGGAATTCATGAGGTTTCAGACTGTCAGGACAGATGTTCATCCAAAATCTGATCAGTCCAGAGTTACCTTTAACACCACACAGCACCTCTGAGGTACCCTGAAGCACAAACACAGGAGATGAAATAAACCTGTGTATCTGTGGCTTTCCTGTTATTACTTTCACCTGTGTATTGGTGCTATTTACACAATAAACACTGGAGTTTTGCCACCAGTATACAACCACAGGCTGTATAATATGGCCCTTTACTAGGAATGCTCTGATTTGGGATACATTTTCAATAATACACTGATATCAGAGCTAACTACTAGATACTGATCTGACACGTAAATCCTTGTACTTAACACACTGACGTCTTGCAAGCTTACTGCAGAACATCAGAAGTGTTTAAAAAAAACGATTTGTGTTATGTTTTCATGTGCTAGATCTGTACTGTGCCAGTTAACGCAATGCAATATACGGCATAAAAGAAGTCAGTGGATCAGATTGGAAAACAGGTCAAATCTGAACCGATGATTCAGGCAAGTGCACTATTTTTAGGAGAAAGCGCACACACACACACACACACACAATGCACACAAGCTGTTGATGCACACATACTCTATTACCAAATAAGTAAATGCTAAAATTTGACAAAGAATTAGACTGGAAAATTTTTGGTTTAATGTTAAATCCAGATTGTTCTTCCTTAGACTTTGAGACAGAAGCAGCGTGTAAACGAGTGTGAGAGGGGAATAAACAGAGAGTGAGACTAGCCAGTAGCAAGAGTGCCTGATGACCTTATGTTTCCATGACAATAAACTCAGGGTCATATTCAAGTTAAGGAGTTATTCTCCATTCCTTATAGAACTTATAGTCAATAATGAGCAGAGAGAAATTCTTGAAATTCTTGCTTTTAGACCAGACAGCGCTGCACAGTAACAAATCCATGCTCCTGCATTTTGACATTGTTTTCTTTGCCTAGTGAACCAAAGCATAACTAATCACCAATGTTGTATTTGGACATTCTTGACCAGGCACCGTGTGTATCAAACACTGACACATGCGTGGAGCTAGTGACATATGTTTGGTTTAGTTCTGGTCAGGAACGCCATGTTCTTCTGTGTGTTTGATAGCCATCATGTATGATAAGGTTAGGAACATGCTAGGAGTTGCAGCAGAGGTAGCACTATAACATGTTAATAAGAGTAGCGGATTACACAAGCAAAGCGTTTTCAGTGCCGTCGAATCCCCTGAGCAGAGAAATGGAGGTTGCTGTAGTGTAATTTAGGGCAAGTCCTGAAGGAGGGATTTCTGGCGAGCTGTAAACAGACGAGATAAAAAACACACAAAATGGGGGGGGGGACAGGTAGAAGGCAAGAAGGTAACAGACAGAAATGTGGTCAGAAATGAGGTAACTACAGTGGTGGCTCGTCCATCAACCTCTTGATCTTTATAAATCTTTATGTTTGACAGATATAAGCCAATGCTCCATTGATTTGCTCGCCTACCTACATGTTGCGCAATTGCGAGGCAGTGTGATCACTGCCCCATTTCACTTCCACAAATTATTATTGCAAATGGGAACTACAACAAGTGCTAACAGAGGCCCACTGGGGCAACAATCACGCTGCCCCATGCTTGCACTAGAGGAGGAGGAGCAGCAGACAGAGCAGTTAGTGGGGTTGCTAAATTGAGCTAGTTTAAAAATACTATACACCAAGATCTTGCTTTATAGCAAATAATCAGAAATATTAACATCAGTGTTAAACAGTATAGCACACTGATCTTCAGTACTGTAGTAACTCTCAAACAAAACAAATTTCCCTTCTCTATTTACAACATTTTCCCCCAATAGGTTTACGAGACATGACTACAATTTTACCACATAATTCATTGTTTCTGATTCTTCTTTATTTATCTGCTGTAACATGTTTTTATGCGGATGACATTTAGCTTTGATTTACATCTACATAACATTCACCATCTTCCTCAATGGCTCCTTATTCACTGTATGTGCTCACTACATAGGGTATAGAACCTACTTTGCACACTGTATGGCTTATATTGTATTTTGTTCATAATTATAACATGGTGTGACAGAGTCTGCAAACAAAATTCTCTCTAGTTTCACTAAGAATAAAATATTGGCACCTTTGGCTTAATTTGGGTTGCTTGCCACCTGGTGTCATATCATTAGCACTTTACTCTGTGAGGTAACAAGTGACAGCTGTAATGTTAATGGTACTGTTACATTATGGAAAACTGATCAGTGAAAAAAAAAATGCTAAATAGTCTGCTATCGTTTAATGAAAAACACTTTCACAGATCCAGCTAACACCTTTTAATTTGTAAGTAATAACTGAAAACTAATGAGAAGACAATTTAAACACATCACTTTATTCCTTGTCCACTGTATCGTATGTCTACTGAAAATTACAGTCTAAAGTGTAAATTATTAAATATTGTGTATAAGTATTGTATATTGCATATATTGTGTGAATTCTGCTCCATTTTGTTGATTTCAACTGCAAGACAAATTCCTTGCACACTTGAAAAGATCCTGATTCTTATTTATAATGTGTGTATTACAGAAAGCAGTGGGCGAGGTGGCTATCTGGTTTGTGTCATGTTATTTTTCTTAGCTTTTCAAGTTCCAAGAAGCACATTTTTTGAAACTGAGATATACACTTGTGCTGAAGTGGGTGTATTAGTGGAAGCAAGCCCCTGACAAGCAAACTCAGTATTCTGGGCAGCTTAGTGTGTGTTTGTGTGTGTGTGTGTGCACTGTAGAGCGCTGACTCAGTGTCTTTCAGTGTTTCAGCCCCGAGAGTTCTCATTACAAAAAGGGTGAGTCACAAAGTTTGCACTGTACATCATCCACAGATGTTGCACAGCTTTCCATTTACAGGTGTAAGTCCATCAGTGAAAGACATGTAATTCATTCTCTCTCTCTCTCTGTCTCTCTCTCTCTCTCACACACACACACACAGATGTTCCAGTCATGATTAGACACTGCATGTCTGCTTTTTGGACATAACAATTCAGAAATAACAACGACAAAACATACATCATAAATCTAAATCTGAGCCTTAAATCCCAGCACAGCAGATGCTCTGTGTGTGTTGTTTTAACAATCACATTATGTCTGTCTAACAAGTGTCTGCCTCCTACCCAGTCGCCCTCACACACGTCAACCACAACAGAAGCAGGTATTGCTATATGTAAGTTAGAGAAGCAGTAATAACAAATACTCTGAGCTGCAGATGCCTAAATCTTGCCAATGCTGAACACACAATAAAAAAAATCCGCCTGCTAGTTTACTACACGCACACATACGCACACTCATACACATGCACACACAATGCTCCATTAAGCCTTTAATACATATTTACTTGCCTCTTTCCAGACTTTGTCTATCAGTTAATTATCATGTTAAATTTTCCTTACAGCTTCACATATCACTGAAATGAAGATCATAAATAATTCAACATATTTGTGCTGGCTGCTTTTAGATGATTTTAAATGGATAATGATGACCAAGCGAGTGTGTTTCACTCCCATCTTCCATCTGTTTCTTGGTATAACACACACACACACAAATAAGCAGGTATTCAAGGGAATTTTCTACATTTTTTCCCCACAGAACAGTCATTTACTCGGTACTCCTGTTCACAGCTAACACACTACTCAATTGAATGCATTAATGGAAAAAAATCATATCTTGCTGATCTCCCGAGTGACTTACAGACTATTGTGAATTGACAATCACCAAACCTATTTGGTCAGTAGATGTGTTGTCTCTCATGCGTTTTAATTTTCGATTTAAGTGTTTAAATACATGGCGATGGAGCGCTGTAGTATCGACCCATTTGGTGTGTTCGTAATCAAAAAAAAAAATGGAACAAAACCTAATCTGGTTACAAAAAGACCTGAGTTTTCTAATAACCTGATGGTATAATTATAATCTGACTAAAGAATCCATCAAGAATTTTACTTAGAAATTGGATTGACATTACCTAAAAAGTTTTCTACTTATTATTATTATTATTATAATAATTATTATTATTATTATTATTATGGATTAGCACTGAAAGATTTGGAGTGCTATTCAGCTAAACTAATACTGTCAAACGGTGTAACTTTAAAAGATTCTTTGCTGTTCTGTCAGTAGCTAATCATGCTAAGTAGCAGTCTAGCCTGGAATGACTGGACATATATACACTTCTCATAGAAACTCAGAGTGTTTATACTGGAGAGAAAATAAAGGCTCTTTGCTGTTTGTGGAGGGCAAGTTCTAGACAGTGTTTTACGATTACAATATTGTGGACTTGGTGGCACTGAAAACCGAGGTGCTACCCAACCAGATGTCGTACACTTATTTGTACTGAACAAAGTTAGCTAGCTAAACATGTCTATTATAGGCAACTCCTTTTCTAACAAATTTAGTTAGTTCTATTTCCCAAAATATTAACAAGCTAGTAGCTTGTAGGATCTCCGTCTTGATACATACCACTAGCCTCATAGTGCAGGTCTTATTTGCATCTGTATTCGCACGTGTTTAGAACATGTCATTCCGAAAAATACATTCATATTTGGTTACATCTACTACATATCCATTACAAGTAGGAATATTGTTGAAATAACAATCCTCTTTGTTCCTGCGCAAGTTATGCTTCATGCCAGTCAAAGTCATAAGTGTTCATGGTATTAAAATACAGCCGAGAATTAGATTGGAAAATATGTTGAGCCCAATCCAATCAGGCCTGTACTGGTTGGGGCATGGACTTGGACAGAAGGAGAAAACATAATTTGTGGGTTTAATGTTATGGCTGATCGGAGTATGTGCAACATTGAATATTTATGATAAATCTCTAAAGTTGTTTGCTAGGTGAAGGTCTGTTGTGCTTTTGAATAAATTGAATATTGTTACGTGTACATAAACACTGATTTTCTCATAATGAGACATTCTACCCACTTCCCAATGACTAAGTAATGACCTGTGTAACTCTAGCCGCCCACTCCCAGATGCGCACACACACACACACACACACACACACACACACACACACACATCTCTCATTACTAATTAATCAGCTCTGGCAGTCTCACTAATGCTCCTGGGTGTTGCTGCACTTCCAGGCCGGAGTGTGAGGAGGTGTTCGAGTAGCGAGACTGTGTACTTGTCAGAGTTGGCTCGATCAGAACTTTATGTAACTGAAGGATAACTATCTCGAGGGGGTCAGGCCTCTTTGGCCTTACACAAGGCAGCGAAAAGTCGAGCTCTACTAAGTGTGTGTGTGTGGGCTGGGAAGCAACTTTAATGTAGTCCAATAGTTTGGATTTAAAAAAAAAAAACTAAACAGGGAAAAAAAAAAAAAACCAAAGCAGTCTGGTTTTCTACAGTGGCATTAGCATTAATCTCTTTACAACAGCAGTGTTGATTAAGTGTTAATTAATTTTGTTTATATAACAGTTACTTCAGGTGCACTAATTTGATTGGATGAGCGGCGTTCCAAGAGTGCTTATACTCAGTACAACCGCAATGGGATGTTTCACTGTTTGTATCATTCTGCTTATCTGTGTTCACATCATAAAATTCCAGTTCTAGTGATGGTCCGTTACACTGAAACCATTACTACAGTCGTGTTAGTGACATCATCAGCGGACATGATTAACGATATATTTTTCATGAATATAAATTCTGACTGGTCAGATGAAGATGAAAAGGAAGCACCTTTAACAGGAATGTACAAATCAATGTGAGCTAGATAGCCAGTTAGTCCAAGTGTGGCTTCTTCGAGATCTATTTCTGTTTGCGATAATAAAAAAAAAATTATTTGGCCGTATTATGTCCGAAATTTCAGGTACTCTATATTAATGTTTTAAAGTTTAGTTAACAGTTGTATAAAAGCAATATCGCAGTCACAATTGTGCAGTTATACTGAATATCAGCATGGCTCGTGCAATATTGCTTAAATAACAGCAGCTCTGACAATGTTTATATTAATGTGTTTGCTCTAATATGTTGTTTCTATATTACCAGCTGACTCATTAAGAATTATATGGCAGATGCTAACAAACCAATTACATAAAAAAGCTTCATTATTTAACAAAGAAAAATGTATAATTGTTGATGTAGTGACATTTTCTGTGAGGAGATGTTTGTTTAACTTTTATGGAAGGAGTCTCCATTCCTTTGTAATCGTCAGAAGGTTTTCCACCATGGGAAGGTCTTCTTTACACTTTCCGCTTTCTTTTTAACATTTTTTTTTTTACTTCAAGAGAGAGAAAAAAGAGAGGTTGTGAGGTTAATGAATGTTTACAGTAAGATATGTCAATCTTTAATACATAAAATGTAACTGTTGGCAGATGGTTGTGGTATAAGGGCAATAAAACATTTCTGATTCCACCTACAAAACAATTTAATGCAATCAGAACTAATAATTTAAGTAAAATTTAAGATTTAATAAGTAGCAACATATCTTTTACTGAGCACCAGAATTGGCTTTATAATTGAACATTGTGGTAGGGTGGAATGTAATCTAATATACATGTAATCTAATATATAAAATATTAACTGGATAGTTGAAGATTGGAAGAAGACCAGATGATACTATTCCTATCTTCAGCTGTCCAGTTTGGGTGAGTCTGTGCCCACGGTAGCCTCAGATTCCTGCTCTTGTCTTGAGAGAAGAGGAAAATGAATAAAAAAATAATGTCCAACTAAGTCTTATTGAAGGCATGAAAAGGCTAAAGCTGCTGTAATGAGAGAAACATGAGACACAAACACAACCTTAGTGTAGTGGGAAAAAAGCTGGAGAACAAATACTGGCTGGAAAAAATAAAAAACCTAAAAAAAAAAAAAAAAATTGCCCTAGAGGCACACAGAATAAAATGCTTTCATAATAACATGGAGAAATATAATTTTTATGGCTATTAATATTTTAACAAACACTTTTCCACTGTACTGATAATGAAGGAATATCAAAAACCTAACACGCACTAAATGTCATGTCTGTGTAGTTTTTGTCCTGTTTTAATAACAGAGCCCAAAATTAATGCCATCCCTCTGTCCCCTTGTGTTAAAAAAGTGATGAGGAAGCTGCAAGTTCTTGCATGAGATGGCTGCGGGAACATAAAAAAAACACATTTGGCAGCAGCTGTACAACATCTGTCTCAGCAGATTCTCAAAACTTGCTGAAGTTTACAACTGAGGATTTTGCACACAGGCTATATAATTAACAAGTTGAAATTTTGTATGAAAAATTGCATAATAAACTAAAGATTATACTCCAGAGCTTTAAATACAAATGTTGCTGTCAGGTTTGTGGCCTTTTATGTATTGTTAGAAGACTATAGCGTGGGGCTGCACCTCCATTGTTGCTAAATATTCTATAATTAATGTAGATTGCTAACTTCTAGACAGTTTCCGAACTGCTGTGTAACCTGCAGGCATAATTACTGAATTTGTCCCAAGCTGTGTCTATGCTATTCACATTATCTTTTTATTTTAATCCCAGGAACTATTTTTTGGGTAACAGACACCACATCTTTCATCCACTGTTAAATAAAAAATGCAAAAAACTTGAAGATGGTGGTAACGGATTTGAAAATTAGATCTATGAACAGTTTTGGCTGTCAAGATATAATGTTTCATTTGGTTGGTTATGCCATTTTAAAATAATTTGAAACTCTGCATAACATCTTTATTAGGAATATTCTTAAACTGATTTTACATCCTGCCTAAACAGACTCGGCGAATATGTGGCAAATACAGTAGAAAGTTAAAAAGGCATTTATGTAGGCTAACCTATGATTTCAATGGAGATAACCAAGGAGATAAGATTTTACCGAGAAAAGATCTCAAAGGGAGAAGTGGAGAGCCGTCACCTCCTGCAACAAAGCTGGTCAAGAACCGAGATAGAAAACTAAATTTGTCGGATTATATTTTTCAGCTGATAGCTAGCTAACCATTACATTAGAGCTAACATCTGTCTATTAACTAACCAGCTTGTACCATTTTTCGTAAGGAATAAAATATATAGTGTGTGCTGTTATAGGAAAACAATCAGTGAGTTGATGTGATGTGTTGATCTTTTACCACAGCAATTTGCCAACGATGTTTATTTATTAACGAATGACACATACAGTTACATTTATTGATGGGGAATGTCCACAAAACAAGTTAATTTCTGTTATTACTTATATCATAGCACTTATAAACTGTCATTCCCTCACCATCCTCTCTTTATCACTTTCTTGTTAAAAACTAAAAAAGTGCAGCCTGTCATGTTACCAAGAAACCAAGAAGCACAACATCCTCTGTCCTGAAGACTTTCACGAGGTGGAAAACAAAGTTACAGCTTTACCTCTAACAGTTATAAAGTACTGACACTGGAGACTCCTTCCAAAAATGATAAATAAATGTCTCCTCACAGAAAACTCGACCATATCAACAGTTACACACATTTAAAAATCTGTTTACGTAGCGCTAACCATACAAGCCCCTGTGCAAGTTGTTACTATAGAAACGTCAAAGTATTATAAGCGCAATAATATAAATCTTGCAGTCCTCAGAGCTGCTGTTACAGAAAATGAATCAACAACTTCTGAACAAGTTGTGTGTGCATCAGGACTAAAAAGATTTCTCTAAAACTTTCAAATTTTCACACCATCAGGGCATCTGATGTGCTTTAAAACTAGTCAGTTTTCATAGAATCTGAATATAAATGCATAAGTAATGTAATTTTCTTCAAATATGCTTGCTATTTCTTTGCATCACCTTGTAATCCCTTTAAATATAGATGGTATTTTTTATTCTTTGGCTCTCAGTTGAAACTGCTTTACAGGACGGTTTGCCTATTAAATACACCATCTAACAGGAATGCAGTGGGTTTTTTTTTTTTTTTTTTTTTGGTCAAGGGCACTTAGACAGCTGGAACAGTCCAGATTTTAATGCACGTAATCGCTCTTCCTCCCCCTCTACCTCTCCCTCTCCCTCAGCATGCATATTTCCTGCATAAAGCATGAATGGCAAGTTAGAAAAGTGGAAAGTTGCTCCATTACTAATTACAGTTATCGTTTGACTTTGTTAAGCCAGGATCAGTGTAAGTGTCTCTCAAACACAGCTGGCTGCCTGCAGTCTGTTCCCACAGTATGCTCTACAATTAACCCACAGATCACTTTTTTCATTTCTAACTTAAAGGAAGACATAAAAGCTTCATGAACATCTGCTAGCACTGAACATCTGCATCCACATGGTTATGTAAGAAAAAAAGGGGGGGAAAAAAATCCAACCCACTCTAATGTTAGAATTGTTAAACTGGTAAAAAAAAATGTAAAAATGGTTACATGGGAGTTATTTTGGAAAACTTCATAAACAGCCCAGGGTTTTATGTACAGGATGTACACTCGAACTCAAGTGCTCGTTTCCTAACACAACCTTGGTACAAGAAAGCACTTGAGAACACAAGCAGATGAGAATGCTTTCTCAGACCTCAGAATCAGTGTACTGCTCACACTACATGACATTTATCACATCCTATCTGTTGTTTTGTGGCTGTAGAGGTGTTCAGATTACACGAGCAATCGCAGATGATGTGCACTCACTACATGATCTTTCTCCTGGAGGGATCCATGCAAAAGCAAATCCCCAAATCCTGCTTTCTCATGAAAATAAATGCAAGAGCTGTCTGTCATGTAACTTTGTGACTATAGCTATGGTGGTTGTTTCTGCACTATTTTGTAAGGAAAAAAGGACTGTCTGTTCTGCAGAGAGAACTGGAGGTACACTGCAAAGAAACACAGCTATTTTTATACTTTATTCTGCCAGAAATCTTGTGTTTGTTTTTATTTTTGCTGTTCCTAACAACAAATTGATTTGACATGCCAAATAAGTTCTTATAGAAGCATTCTATAATATAATGTGATTATATTTTGTCCTTGCACTCTCGCACAAATAGATGGATGATAAAGTGGATATAGGAGTCTGCCACGCATGACAGCAAAGAATTTGATTTCCTCTTCGACTCTCATCAGCCATTTCTCATCATTAGCTGTTGGAGAGGTTTTCACACTGCAAGATTCATCACTGAGAATATAAAGCATGCTTGGAGATATTGGAGCTTCCACAACCGTGGTTGCCATGAGAGCATGCGGTGAGTTGGCACCGAGCCCTAAAATTATCTGCGACAAAGAAATCAGATTTGAACTTTTGTAGTGTGTGCTCGGCTTAAGGTGAAGATCAAAACAACCATTGTGGTAGATTCTGAGCAAGGTTGTCTCAATCTGGTTCCAATCAAACTCGGTTCAAGTCCAATAAGAAAGTGATCTGACCTTGAATCGACCCAACGGCAGGAAGCGAAAGAAACATGCTTAGTATTTTGTTGCAGACTGCCAGGCACAATTAACCTGTGATGTGCAAACTGAGCCTTAATTGCTTTGTTTTTGTGTAGCTGCATATTCAAATCCACAAGAGATGTTAAAACATGTTTGATTATATTGATCTAAAAAGTCTTCATGCATGCTCTGGTGTGTGTGCATGACAAAAAAAATACACAGCAAACTAGACCCAACAAAATCATGCCTTTATGTTTAATCACCAGTTATAACAGTAAATGTTTTTTATGAAGTAAAGCACTAATGTATTACACAACTACAACAACTAAACGTTTACTCGGATAAAGACTCAATAAAGTGCATCACTCCCAGGTGCACTGTAATCTCCTACAGCAGTGCGTGCACACACACACACACACACACACACTCACAATTAGAATGTGAGCAAAATGTCTATTTTACCAGTTTTCCCTTTCTCTAACTCTCTTCCTTATCTCTTCCTTATCTGAGAGCAAATCTCCTCAACTGTTGCTGAGTTCGTGTGAGATGAGATAAAACGCAGCAGTTAAACACACTCTCATGAGTATTTTAACATGTATGCATATGCACACACACACCATAGTGCTTTGAAGGCATTTCTCTTGGGCATGAAGCACTTACATTAGTAATGTGGTTTTATAACACTGTCAACACACATCAATTTATCCTCCAAAATGTAGGGATGCACACGCACACGCACACACACACACAGTGATTAAGCTAAAACTATATTAGGTTATATAATATTCCACATGTATTATGTAAGGAATAAAACACTTGAGTGAATGCTGTAACAGGAAAATAATCAACAACGAGGGGTCACGCAGGCCGACACAAAGTGGAGTTACTGTTACCACCCTGAAGTTGATTATTTTCCAACAACAAGTCCAACAGTGTTTTATTCTTCCTATAAAACAGCAATTTGCCAACTACTGCAGGTTTTTATGTATTAAAGAAAGGCACATCATACTGTTTATAGTTACATTTAATGTTGCGATACAAAATATTAGTCAACCAAATTATTTGTTCCTTTAACGGCATTACTTTAACAATCCACGGTAGAGTCTGCTGGAAAATAGACTTGACCCTAGAGGACAGATCAGGTAATTACAAATTCCATAAATTCCCAAGCTAGAGCTTTTACAACAACCAGACCAGATTGTTGTTACTACAGCAGCAGGAGCTGTTCATACTGTAATTAATGTGGGGTAGAAATATAAAATACTGTCAAGATTTTCCTAATGCATCAGAAAGAACGGAAAAGGAAGGCTTGCTGCATAGCGGGAACATTTCGAACAAAAGAACAACAATGCTTTTAAAGAGTAGGTCCTAATGTAGTTAATCATATGTTAAATATTTTATGCAGTGAACATCTGTGATGTTACCTGATACGACACAGATCAACATACTGACCAAGCATCAGAGTGCTGTAGATAAATGCTTTACACAATAAATATTTGTAACGCATCAGGCTGCTGTTGGTTAGAAGCACAACTGACTCAATTTTACTGGCCACTAATGTGAAGTGTCGATTTACGTGTAAATATCTCTCTGTAGACATGCGAGCGTGTTTGTGTTGAACAGACGAGGCATTTTGTAGATCAGAAAAGCCATGCCCCTACATAATAGTGACATTACAGGGAGATGATATAGGTCCATTTCTAACTTTTTTTTGGGAGATGTGGTGGTAAAGGAACATTTATTTACATTAAAACTCAGACAAATTAATGTTTCAGATGATATTTTTTAGACGGTTGTGGCTTCTGTCCTTTTGTGTAATTTGTACTTTCAGTGGATAATCTGTGCTTAATCTACAACCATGATTATATTTCACATGCATTGTTAGTGCTGTTGCACTTGATTCCACACAAATCCAAAATTAATCCACCTACAGACATTTGTTATCAGATGTGGATGCCAAAAAAAGAAACTGTATATTGATGTCTTTTTATCTTTATCAGACAGGCAGGATTAGCCCTGCTAGCACATACGAGTCGCCCCTGAGTATCAGCCAGTACTGACACTGGTGTAGTTTATCAAAAGGATGAAGTGAGATTGGTGTAACCCTAAATAGATTTCATGGATCTGATCACTTCTAAAAATGTTTCCTCTAAGGTCAAAAGGCAGGATTTGACATGAGAGTGTATGGTCCTTCTCTTTTATGGACTGTATGCTGTATAATAATGGACTGCTAAATTTGTGCCAAAACACTCTTGAAACTGAACTCATGACTCATGTGTCATTAACCTCCTACACACACACACACACACACACTCACACACACACACTCACACACACACACAGAGATTCACATCATCCTGATACAATCAGTGTTGCCAACATTGCTGCTAGACTTTTTAGCCCACTGTAGCAACTTTATGTCAAACAGCCTAATGACAAATCTAGTGACTTTTTGAGCAGACATTAGCAAAAGTCCTGCACTCCATATGGTCCACCAAATCATACCACAGCTGCTTGATATACGAGCTGAGACAGCAGGTTCGCTCGACTCACCATTAGTGTGTAAAGCCTGACTTGAGTTGTCATGACCATTTACATTTACATTTATGGCATTTGGCAGACATCCTTAACCAGAGCGACTACAGAAGTGCTTTGAAGTCTCTATCAATAAAAACATCCTCATACTGGTTCACTAAGTCAGGGACTAAGAGTATTATCAGTCTAAAAAACCCATGTTGGGGAGGTTAGAAAAACACACAAGAATTTTTTTTAATAACAAAGTGCTAACTGAAGAACTCCATGAAGAGGTAGGCCTTTAGTCATGTTTTCAAAACAGCCAGTGACTCAGCTGTTCAGACATCTGGGGGAGGTTCATTCCAACACCTTGATGCATGCCTTCCTTGTACCCTGAGAGATGGACCAATGACCAACCACTGATTACCATTTTTCCTAATAACCAATCACTGATCACCATCATTCCCAACAACCAATCACTGAACACCATCATTCCTAACAACCAATCACCGATCACCATCATTCCCAACATCCAACCTCTGATCACCATCGTTCCCAAACTTCCAATCACTGATCACCATCATTCCCAACATCTTCCCAACACCAACACTCTAAACATACTAGCACTGTGTCTCATATCACAAACTTGTGTACTATTCTAGACCTTTATTGAGTATTAACACTTAATAGTATTACAGTTTGAATTTTAAAGAAAACCTCTCAAGCCTTCAAACAGCCTTTTTAGCTCTGACCAGCTCAATCACAAGGAAAGCAAAAGGTTTTGAGAGAAACAGAGCTCCTCAACACTAAACATTGTGAAATCGCTAAACATTTTACAGTTCAACTAGCAAACTTGATGGACAGGAATGTTTTGGCTCAGACGTCCCTTTCAATCCTCCAGATATACATAAGATACATAGGCGAGCGTGTGAACAACAGCGCTCGTGCTGCCGCTGCTTCTTCACATGCACGTAAAGTCACGCATCAAGTATAAACCAGACCCCTCTGCTTCACGTCGGGCCATATCACACCACCCTCCCCATGTGGATTTTCCTACAACACTCCTGTTGGTGTATTTTCCTGATGTATCGCTGGACGCTGGATGCGACAGCAGGAAGAGATGCGTCCCTTCAAACACATCTTGACTTTCTGTAAAGCTGTGTCAAGCAATCTAAGTTCACTCTTTTCACTAGACTGGTAAATCTGTGCAAGGAGTACATGTTACAGACATAAATGTTCAAATGTTACAGTAGTCCTAAATTTTAAATCTGAGATAAATAAAATATAGAGTGGTCAAGACTAGCAGTCGCAGAAAATTCGTAATGTCCATTTAGGGGTTGTTTGCCCAAAAAGTTTGGGAACCTCTCTTAACATTTTGTAAATACATAATCAGTTAGTTTGTGTTGAGTAAAGACGACTTCATTTGATAAGAAACAAGTCATAATTTATTATTTTTTATTCTGATACAACGCTATTCTATTATAAGTGACGTCAGAACACTCTCCTGTAACAGGTTTTGATAAGCAAATTATGCATAGAGATCTTTTTGAGCATGCATTAGCTACTTTCCCTTAAAAAAAGTTGCAAACACTGTTTTTGAGGTCTCCTTCAGTACAGACTACAGACATTAGTCAGTATCTGGACGCAATCTGCAACTTTTTTTAGTGCATCACCTATGAGGAACGCAGTGTTAGTGGTTAGAAGCGCGTGGGCAGCTAGAACTTAGAAAACAAATCCTACATTTCTATGTGCATTTATATAAATTAGCAGCTTACTCGCACAGTGATGTAGACAGATCCCTGCACGTTTAAGTGCTTATTAACATCTCACTGCAGCACAGAGAAACTGGGCACGCGCGTGTTTTGCTTTAATTAAAAAATAATAATAATAATAATAATAATAAAAAAAGGCAACATAAAGACACAGACTTGGTGTGTTTGAAATGCACGTCACTCCCACTCACCTTACTGCAGTCTTCCTAAAAATAAAAAATAAAAAACCAGACCAGGCTTTCTGTTTCCCAGCTGTGAGGAGGACTGCGAGGATAACTTGGTGAGTTAGTTTTTAACTCTTTCTCTCTTTGAGCTCTGATGGAACTCCCTGCCTCATGTCCCACACGCGCGCGCGCACACAAACAAACAAACAAACAAACAAAAGCTTGATTAGTCGATGGTGAAAGCTAAAAACAAACCCTTGTAAACTTGTAACTCAACTGGTGTCCATTTTTTTCTTCTCGCACAACAAGAGCGGAAACAGAGGAGGTTGGAAAAGATGGAAAGAGGCGGTCACTATCCACAGAAGGGAGGAGAGAAAGGAGAAATCCAGTCACATCCGGGCACTTCCGGTCGCGTGAGCCATCCGTCCAGAACACGGAGCTAGCACCCTGTTGCTAATGGCAGAGGTTTGGGCTAAGAGTTTGTGTGACTGAAAATTGACTGCGAAAGAAGGAAAGTGAGAAGTTTAGACACAAAATTGAGGTAAAAGTGATCAGGAAAATGAGCTGAGAGCAGATATCCCAAGTTCTAATAAATCATGAAAGAAGAGAAGCTATAATCAGGACAGTTAAAAAGATAATGAGTTGAGGGAATGTGAGGCAGTAAAGTCCTCCTAAGAATTATTAATTTAATTTTTTTTTTTAAAATCCTATAAGTCTTACAGAAAGGCTGAGGAAAAGGCTAGCGTATGTGAGAGCATATAGAGAGCATGGCCATGGGGTGGCACAGGATGGCAGCTGCCACCCTGGAAATAAAGCCTAGGCTGTGATTGAAATGTCGTATACAGCATATATTCATATTCATAATCATGTCTTCACAATTCATTTAAATTAAGTAGGAATAACTCACTGGGGGACGGTGGCATGGTGTGATGCTTTGCCTTGCGTCAGGCCACCATGTTACCACCATGATTATTTTCCAATAACAGCACACCCGAAACTGTCGGTTATTACAATTTTACACTGATTCACATGTCATACTTTTAAATGTTACTAGTTACTTTTAACAATGTGGAACATCTGTTAGACAAGTTAGTTCCTCTTATCACTCAGATTATAGCAACGATAAACAGTTGTTTCATCACTTCTCGTTTTCTATCTTCTTGAAGTTAATAAGACAAGAAAAAAATACAAAAAGTTAGTCATATTATTGAGGAAAAAAAGGACAAAATCATCCGTCCTGAAAACTTAACCATAGTAAAACATTTTCTGACACTGGAGACTCCTTCCATAAATGTAAAATAATTTTCTCTTTACAGAAAACTTCACCAAATCATAGATTACATGTTGTTAAATAACAACAGATCTGTTTATTGAACACAAAGAAAAATACATAAATATTTTTCATTTCTCATCTACAAATGACTGGATGAGATCTTGAACCTGGGTGCTGCTGTTGCATTTATGGCAGATTTCATTTTTGTTTTTGTTTTGTTATTTTTTTAAACGAAGTTTGGGATGCAGTGCACCACAAAGACAGCTCTGTCATCATATTTGGAAATTCAGGCTGAGCAGTACGTCATACTCATATATATTCATGATTACATAGTGTGTGTTCCATAGTGCTTTTGGGAGGGGTTTATTAGGAGTAGTATGCATAGTATATCATTAAACAAAAATCGGTATGACATTAAACCCCAAATTTGACCACAAAGAAATAAGCCCCGACCCCCAGAACAGTCTGATGTCAGAGTGCAGCATTCATGTCTGGCTAACTCCCAAATAAAATACCCTAATAACAGAATATTACTTTTGTTTAAACTCAAAATGACCAAAATACATTATGATACATTTTAAAAATTATGACATTCATTAGCGTTGCTCTTTATATATATTAAACCCATTGTTAGTCATAATAAAATACAGAATTTCTCCCAAACATAGTGCTCGAGTGTTCAGAAATTCATCTCACAAGTGCTTCGTTTTGAAAGTGTATAAATTATTGCAATCAATTTAATTCAGAAAAATTAAACATTCTTACAGACAGTAGTTGCTTCAAGGATGCTTCCATTCTGGTGTTAGTTTGACATGAAAGCTAGCAAAACAACTCCGGTTAAACAATAAAATACTGTTATAAACAAAATATACACATGGCTGTTTGTTCTTGCATCAGTTAGCACATCTTCAACAATCACACATAGGATTTAAAATCTAAATCCATTTCTTTCTAAATCCATTCTTCTGTCTTAAAAGACAATCAACAAAAATATAATCAGGCAATACTCCTAAAAAATCTCTGCATTTCTCTTCTGTATTAGTAACTATAATAAAAATATAATAATAAAAAGAAGCTAACGCAGCATTTAAGGTTTACATATGCATATTATCATAGTGCAGTTAGCATAATACTGTTTATAAGACAAATTTCTTTAAATTTGTCTCTCTTTGTGCATGTGTGTGTGTGTGTGTGTGTATATATATATATATATATATATATATATATATATATATATATATGTATGTATATATATATATATATATATATATATATATATATATATATATATGTATATATATATATATACATACACACACACACACACAGTATACTGTATATACATTGCGCAATTGCCCAAGAATATTTTAAATTACTTCACACTTGCGGGCACAAGCAAATATGGTCCAGTAGAAATACATATTTCTGTAGATCCAAAAGTAGTTTCATGTAGTTTATGGAAGACGTTTCCTTAATTTCCTGTGTCCAGTGAACATTGTCCACCTCCTTCCTTATTCTACACAGAAAAGGTTTGTGTGTGTGTGTGTTTTAAGCCCAATGCAGGCTGAAGCCCTTAGACAGCATGGCTGCCTCCAGGTCGCTGTCCTCCTCTCTCTCCTTCAGTCTCTTCTCCTCTAGGAGAGCCACTAGAGCATCCCTCTGCTCTACAACGTCCAGCATCTCGCCCAGGATTCGCCTCTCCTCTGCCAGTTCCTCCTCATCCTTCAGATGGTCTGAGAGAGAGAGACAGAGAGACAGAAACGTACCTGGTTTAACTCTGCAAACATGAGCATTGGGTGTCATTAATCAAGCTGATGGTTCAAAAATGCAATTAGTTCAGAAAAAAAGTTGGTATCCTACGCAAGCTCCTGAGTTTGTATAAAATTACATATGAGGAGACTGACCTCGATTGATTGGCTTCAAATAGTATCATTGTCATGAGTTTTTTTTTTTTTTTTTTAATATAGATTACAGATTTATATACGGATTACACTGTCAAGTTTAAACTGCTTATTTATTTCAGTTGCACTCACAAATTTAGTGACAATTTGGTGAAACGCAAACCATTTCATATCAATGACTTGAAAGAAAGCAAAATAGAGCATTAAAAACCCTTGAACTGGGTAGATTAGAGGGAAAAATTGCAGGTGTTTTATCCATCTGCTCCCTTGTGGCCATTTAAATATGTAATTTGACTTCTAACAGAACTTTTTTAACCAAATTATTTTGTTTTATTTGGCTCTGACAACTGAAAAGGTTCATGCCCTTTATCTAAGGTTGTCTGTATATTTTTCTGTGTGTGTGTGTGTGTGTGTGTGTGTGTGTGTGTGTGTGTGAGCATGCACTGACCATCCACTGCCATACGTTCCCTCAGCTCCTGCTGCAGGTGACTCTGCCTGTCCTCCAGCTCCAGCTCTCGAGCACTGGGCACACACACACACACCCCACCAGAGGTCACAGCCTTATTTCATTTGCAGTGAAGCACAACTGGAGCAATTCAAACCTCCCTGTGGAAGCCATGCAGGACTCAAACTTTGTGTAAAATGTGGAACTGCCTACAGCACTTTTCCTCATCACAGTGTAATAAAAGATACTCACAATATCATCAGCTCAGATTCGTAGCGCACCAGTGCGTTCTTCTCCTGGACCAGTTTAAACCACTGGTGCATTAGGCTGGGGTCATCCTTCTTCCCCATTCCTGATAGGACAGCAAAGAAGGGGAGGGGTCAAAAATGAAGAGAGAAGAACATGGGAAGAACATTCTACAGCACAGATGTCCTGCTAGAATTCAGAGAGGAAAAGGTGACAAAAATATTTCCTACATTGACATCAATACCTAAGAAAGATTTGTGTCACCAAACTGTTAGCTTGTTAGTGGGGGTTTAATACAGAGAAGCATGCAAGGAGGCATGGATTTACACACACACACACACACACAGAGTACTTCCTGTGTATATTAGGCTCAGTCGAATATCTTTCCCATTGCAGTGATTTATAAAACCAGATCATTCAGTTGCACCATGCACATGCAGTATGGCAAGGAAAAAACAAAGAAGAAAGAAAAAGAAACAACGAGATGAAGAAGGAAGAGAATGAGACGCACTTAGCTGGCGAAGCGGGGGCTCGTGGACTACGTAAAGGAAAAAGACCGTACAGACGTAAACAGAGTGGTCATGCTCCGTGCCTTTGGCTCTAGCTAAGCACAACAATCAACCAAGAAATAGAGGGAAGAGGAAGAAAAGAAGTCTTTAGTAGAAGTAGAGGATAAACATCCACAGTGGTTAAAAGGCTGCTGCTGTGTAAGATTTTTCTTTGTATTAAAAAAACAAGCCTGTAATATACTACTCACATTACATCATCATATGTCCTCATACCTCTACCTTAGTGAGCTAGCTAGTTCTGTTTTAGCTAATGAGAGGTAATTAGCTAAAACTGAGACTGTAGATTGCAAATAGGATCCGATGATGATCATACAATATGCAAGCCTGATATCAAACTGTGCAAAGAACACAGATCATGTCAGAAAAATACACACACCAGAAGCAACCAAATATAAAACTTCGATAACAGTGTTTTTTCTAGCTAGCTAATATTAGCCAGCTAGCTTGCTCTGTTGACTTCTCTGATAGAGCCTTGTGCATTGTACACAAAGGTGACATAGAAAGCTATCTGGCTAACGTTGTTTGCTAAAATAGACCTTTTATGTTTTTTTTTTTTTTAATAATGGTTAAGGTAAAATTGTCAGAGTACAATACTTAATAGTAATAATAGGCTGCAGCCTAAACCGCAAACTACTGTATGTTATAAATAGTATGTCACTACATCAGTTAGACACTACACACTATTTAGTGCAGCACACCATGAATTATCTCTGAATGTGTATTCACTTGCCACTCACGGCCGTCAGCCACATCATGGTGCAGAACAGCGCAGAGCAACACACTTTATGAAATGTTATTTCGCTAACAGTTTGCATTTTTCAACAAGAGAGGCGTCCTGTCCCCCCAAATCCCCAAATCCTACATCCAGCAGCTTTAAATATGAATTGTATAAGAACTACAGGTGGTACCTGTGCCAGAGAGATTTGCCTAGAAGTAGAAAGGAGGGAGGTTTAGTTACCTTCTTGGGAACAACAAGGACAGAGGGAGATGGGTCTCCTACTGGGGGAACCAAGAAAGGGCTCAACTAGCGCCACATCAAGACAGAGAAAGAGAAAGACAGAAAAGAGACAAGAGGGACGTTTCAGGGACATCAGAGGGAGCACGTAGAAGATAAGGGGCAGAATACGATGAGGTGAAATGATTAGGAGATGAAGAGGGGCTGAGACAGCACTGACTGAACTGCTGAGGAAGCCATCATCTAATTCAGATATGAAAGTAAAATTGAACTTGGTGTACCTTTTAAGGTCACGTTGTACATTTACCTTCCTTAAAACGTTTGCATTAACCCTACGTTCACAAAAGCAATACGTGTGCAGCAATTCTATGCAATTCTCAATTCTATGCAAATCAGGTATGACACGATAAAGCATTGAATCCAAATGATTGGCTCAAATGTTTCTTTGGACCAATCCTGTGGCACACGTGGTCCGACATTTCTTCAGTTCCCCACACAACTTTAGTTCCTACCTACCATTATTTCCTATTTACAGTTTGATGCGGAAGAAAACCTTATAACCATGCTTTCATTTCATATACAACCTCTTATAAAATGTGTATAAAGACTTTAAATAGAAAAATAAAGCTTGGAAGGAAGTAGCAGAGATCGTCAATACCCCTGGTAAGTGTACATAGCTAGTAGAGTTAGCTTGCTTTGCTACTTTGCCAACAAAGCTAGTACAAAGCATTATGACGTAACATTATGACCACCTGCCTAATATTGTGTTGGTCCCCCTTTTGCTGCCAAAACAGCCCTGACCCGTCGAGGCATGGACTCCACTAGATCCCTGAAAGTGTGCTGTGGTATCTGGCACAAAGACGTTAACAGCAGATCCTTTAAGTCCTGTAAGTTGCGAGGTGGGGCCTCCATGGATCGGACTTGATGGCCAGCACACCCCACAGATGTTCGATTGGATTGAGAGTTTGGAGGCCAAGTCAACACCTTGAACTCTTTGTCATGTTCCTCGAACCATTCCTGAACAATTTTTACAGTGTGGCAGGGAGCATTATCCTGCCGAAAGAGGTCACTTCCATTAGGGAATACCGTTGCCATGAAGGGTCTGTAGGTGGTATGTGGTCTGTAGGTGGTATGTGTCAAAATAGCATCCACAAGAATGCCAGGACCCAAGGTTTCCCAGCAGAACATTGCCCAGAGCATCACACTGCCTCCGCCAGCTTGCATTCTTCCTATAGTGCATGCTGGTGCCATCTCTTCCCCAGGTAAACGATGCACACTCACCCGGCCTTCCACATGATGTAAAAGAAAATGTGATTTATCGGACCAGGCCACCTTCTTCCATTGCTCCGTGGTCCAGTTCTGATGCTTACCTGTCCATTGTAGGCACTTTTGGCAATGGACAGGGGTCAGCATGGGCACTCTGACAGGTCTGTGGATACACAGCCCCATACGCAGCAAGCTGCGATGCAGTGTGTGTTCTGACACCTTTCTATCATAGCCTGCATTAACTTTTCAGCAATTTGTGCTACAGTAGCTCTTCTGTAGCTCTTCACTCCCCACGCATATCAGCGAGCCTTGGGTGCCCATGACCCTGTCGCTAGTTCACCGGTTGTCCTTCCTTGGACCACTTTTAGCCTTGGACCCCACAAGGCCTGCCGTTTTAAAGATGCTCTGACCCAGTCATCTAGCCATCACAATTTGGCCGTTGTGAAAGTCTCTCTAATCCTGTTTCCAACACATCAACTTCAAGAACCGATTGGTCACTTGCTGCCTAATATATCTCAACCCTTGACAGGTGCTATTGTAACGAGATAATCAATATTATTCACTTCACCTGTCAGTGGTCATAATGTTATGGCTGATCGGTGTAAATCAAACAGACAATTTTCACAGTGCATTATTTAATATGTCTTTTACTAGATATATTTAAAAGCAATTACATTATGGCTACTACTGTTTTTCTGCACAGTAAAAAAAACAAAAAAAAAACACAGGACAGGCCACGCCCACCAGCAACAACATTTGCGCTTACTACATGCCCACAAGAGACACTACAAGTGACACTAATGACTTGTCACTTGCTAATATGAAAGTTGGGTAACAGTCTAAGAATGACATGATGACGAAAGATGTATTGTGTCTGCACACACACACACTTAAACAACAACATATACACACACAGACATTTGACACCACTCCAAAAATATATTTGTGAATGAAAGCTAGCAGAAGAGAGTTATTCACTGTTAGCCATTTTAGATTAGCCATTCTTTAAAGGAGAAGTAAAAAAAGCTAAGATGATGTTAAGAAATCCAAACCCACAAAGAGAATGAAGAAGAGGAAAAAGCAGGGTTCTAGTTGTATTTTGAAAGATCAACTTATACAGTTTCTCCATCACAAAACATCTGTCTGTTAGAAGGAAATCATTTGGCTTGTTAGCATTGTTAGCCTGGTTCTGATTAGGTTAAGCTACATACCACCCAGGTGTATGTCCAGAAGGTCTGAGGCACTAGAGTCCTCCCAGTAGTCTACAACAAGGACATACTAGTGAGCAAACAACCATTCGAGTCTATTCAAATGTTTTCCTGACATTTATTGTTGTAATAAATAGCAATGTTGATGTATGTTTATGAAGTTTGATGAAGAGAGATGTTCATGTGTTCCACACCCCTCCCACACACACACACATAAAATTAAGTAATATTATGAAGAGACAGAGAAAGACAGAAGACTGCTTATACCTGCTTCTCCTCTGAGAGCCTTCTCTACAGCAATGCCCTTCTCCTCCAACTGCCTCTGCTTCATTTCCACCTGCTCCAACTGCCGCTGGATTATCTATTAAAATGCATACACACTTCAATCAGAAAGATTACATACAATACTACACTGCAATACAAAGATATTGGTCAGATATTGATTCTAATTATCACAGGAAAGTCTCATTGATGTACAGGTTGCAGAGAACCTGATATGTTTTGTACATTCTTTTTATACATTAGAGTATTATTATATTTATACATTAGAGATATAATAACTTGATATGGTTACTGGATAACAGATCAGAATCTTGTCTTAATGGTAGTTTTGTTTGAAGCCAACGATAATAGTGGTAAGTAAATAATAATCTACTTTGTTTGCCAACATGCTGAGGGAAAAGGTCCATGGTTGTTCATCTGCCATGTCAATCAAACTATCTCTTTCTTAAAGTAGGTGGTTCTACTGGCAAACCATACCAGACACTGGCAAAGCTGCTCTGCATCAGGCTACAGCATGTAAATATATTAACAACCCTCAAGAGAATGTTTCTGTATTTATTTTACAAATTTATTTCCTAAATTAGATTTTAAAATGACACATTTTTTTTTTTTTTTTTTTACTGATCTGCTTTAATGGTTCTGTATGTCTGTGTTGTACCAGACCATGCACTGAAAGTACTAACTTACTAACAAATAAATAAATGGAAACAGGAAAACTGATTTGACTGGTCAAAATGAATCAAGACATCTAGATATACTCCTTTAATCAGATTTAAAACTACATACAATTGTTGCCTGATGCTGATTGCCATTTTGCCATTCAGACTTAGAATTTTGTTCCTGTTCAAACTGAAAAATGGAAAAAAACAAATTTGAGTCTGAACATAGCCAAAATATACTTGCATGCACTTCTCAAAATAAACAGGTTCTCTATTACAACAGAGTGAGCAGAATTTTGCTAGGCTCTTGGCAGTCTGCCCTACCATTAATAAACATACATTCATGTGCAGACTACCAAAAATCTCAAACACACACAGACCTGTGCACGATGCAGCCTTTTCAGCTCCTCCTGCTTGGCCTGTCTGCGTGCAGCTCTTTGTACTCTGCGGGTCAGCTTGGCGTCAAGCTCCTCCTCAGTTGCTGCTTTCTGAAAGAGTGTGGAAGATAAGCTTATACTCGAGGGGTCAGGGAACACCACCCACACCCTTACCACCTCAGTGGAACATGATGATTTTGTGGTCACCACCTTCTCAGGCCTCTGTGACTTCTTGCTGTATTTCTATTGGGTAACAGAATCAAGAGGCAGGCTGAATGCTACTTGCTTGAACGGCAGAAGTTAAAATATGGGCAGGCTGATTAAAAGGCAATGTTGGCTCTACCTTAATGGCGTACGCTCTCTTGAATGCCAATGCGTGGGGCACATAAACAGACTTGGGAGAGAAAACAGTGTAAACTTAATTAGTTGTATTAGAAACAAACAAACCTGCGCAGTACTCCCAACAGGACAGCTCATAGCGCTAGAGGCAAGCTAAGAACTAACTACAAAACACATTAAGGGAAATTATATGCCCTCCTACACTCAAAAAATGGATCATGGGTAATGGTTTTAGCTTCTGAAGGGGAAAAGGTACTGGGAATCTTTTCTGAAAGAGAAGAGGAGAAAAGGGAAAACCCTCTTTTGTATGGTTCTACACAGAACCTTTAAGGGTTCAACCTGAGACAAACTGAAGGCCACTTTAGGATGTTACTTTCTAAAAGAGTACAGGCATTTACAGTATATTTCTAAAACACAACACAAAGTACTCAATACATGAAAAGTCTAGCCTGTTCCTCTAGAAACCTAAAATCACCAACAATATCGATAATGTGCTGGAACAGTTATATTTTATACCTTCTCTCGCTCCTCCACGCCATCCTCCTCCTCTTTGATTGTCTCTTTCTGAACATCTGACCTGATAAGGTCAGACACCTCCTGACTCAGCTGAGAACACGGTCACAAGGCAGTTCAGCCCTCAGTGTAATAACATTCTCATTTTTTTCTATTCTACTCCACCAGACTGAATGTAATTATGCAAGAGAGCCAACAAATACAGGTTCATTCTGTGTAAGTTTTAGGCATTGTACCTGCTATTCTCCACCTAAAGGGCTGTAAATGAACTTTAAATTAATCGAGCAGTGGCCAGAAAGGATGGAAAGGAAGTACAAAGGTGAGATGAAGGAGTAAAGGAGAGATAGAGGAAATAGTTTTGTTCTTACCTGAGCTCTAAGTGGAGATCTGTCTAGCACAACACTGCAGCACAGGTCTGTTTCTTCAGAGAAGCTCAGGTCCTTCATTGAGCTCAGGTCTGATAAAGAGAAATGTTCACAGAACAATCACTTGCCTCTCACTGTGTATGTTTCTATTCTTTGCTCTCTCCTTATTGCCATATTCACACTTGTGAGCAACAAAGGTGACCTTTTTGTTTTTTACCTGAGGTTCTGCGAAAGCCAGGCATTCTCTTCCTGCTTTCCAGGCTGGTAGTGCTCGGCAGAGTCCTGGAATAACCTTGTATCTCCTTCCTCTTCTTCTCTTTCTTATACCCAGAGAAGACACTCTTCCACAGGGATTTGTGTTTCCCCAGCTCCTGTTGTGTTTCCCCTGACAAGTTGCCACTTTTTCGGTTCTTCCTTGGTGAGAACAGTGAGCTCCGCTTCTTCACCTTCTCCTCCTCCAATGGCTCGATCTCTGACCTCTGCTGCCAGGCCTCAGCCCCACCCACTTTCAAGGGGACTTCTGATAGTGCCCTCCTTCCCTCCAGTGCACTCTTGTCCTTCCCAGAGGTTTCGGTTGGGAGACTGGACATAGGAACTTCTGTGACGCTGGCATAGTAGGGCATAGCAGGGCAAGGATGCAATTCATCTGCATCTCCTGCATATAAGACCTCCACCTCAGCAGGAGGTAGACTCTGAGCTCTATTCAGGTGAGATTTCAGCCTATCATGCTGTACAAGGTCAGTCTGAAGAGGGACAGTGTGGGAACTCAACAAGATTTTCCTGTTTAGAATTGGATCTGAGCGATTCAAGTCAAGCTTCTGCCTTGCTACTGGAGGACTCCTAGGAAGAGGCAAAAATCGCAAATCTGGGGCTGAAACTCTTTGGGTTCCACTGGTGATGGAGGAGGAGACTACCTCTTCTGCTACTTGATCCTCTAGTTTATTCCCCTCCTTCACAGACACATTCTCAATCCTTGTTTCTGGAGGGTGTGAGCTGCCACATGATGATGTACCACCTTGGAAATGTGTATATGCACTTTGTAGGTCAGTCATAGAAGGCGTCTGTGTGCTGTGAGTGCCAGCACTCTGAGTTAGTGTACCTGAGGTTTGGTTGATTGAGTCACTCTTACAGGGAGTGTGTGAAGGCAAGTTGGAATCAGATGTTGTGTGTGTAGAGGTGTAAAATGTATCTCCAGTGCTCAAGGTCTGGGTGTTTTGATCACAGGTCACAGGCACCCCTGATTGCCCCAAACTCTTCCTGATTTCTGCACTCTTCAGCCAGAATTCCTCAATGACCCCAGATCTCTTGGCTGCTGGGTCCTCTGGTGTCAGAGGAGGGTTGGATGTGGGTGTATAGGTGTGTATAGGGTCTATGATGGATGTGTGTAGGGTTTTTGAAGCTAGCGAGGGAAGGGGCTCCATTGGCCCAGAGACACTTGATTCAGGCTTTCTGTCTGAAAGAGGTTTTACCTCAGGGTCATCAGAGTGTTCCTCACCAGACTCTGGGAAAAGTTAAAAGTGAATTTGCTGAGGTTTGGACAAACATCAGGAATCTTTTAACAAATCATAACACTGATAGAAGAATCATCAAAGTGCCACATTGCAGCCAGGAAGCAGAATAGAATGAAGCGTGGATGTGAACTCAAATAAGGACAATTAACTACTACCAGGGTTCCATCTAAGAGTGAAATGTGAAAACTGTTTTAACCCTGAAACTTCATTTGAATGGAATATAGCCATTAAAATGGCAGTTTCTTTAAGTTTCATATGATCAGTTAATGTCTTAACAACTTAATTTCTGAGCAGTCATTTCTGGATGGTAACAGTAGAGATGAGCTGAGACATACAGTAGAAAACTGTATTAATCAGTTATCGGTAGATTCTCCTTTTGGTAGAATCAGTTAGTAATGTAAAAGTCAAGGAAGCCAAAAAAAAAAATCACAATTTGAGATATGCATGAAATTCTTAAGAGCAGGTGCGAAAAATAATATTTCTAATATTACTAAACAGCAAATAAATAAATAAATAAAAAAGAAACTGTGCTGCATTATCAGGCAAGTCATACCACTAGATGCAGTGTAGGCACATGACTGATCATGCATAGCATCACCGACTGCAGAGTGATGGGTTTTAAGTGAAATTAATGAAAAACAGAACTGAAATAAAAGTAGATGTTCCATCATGATCAGGGAGCAATGCTACCTTTAATCCCACCTGCCTCCTCTTCCTTTAGCCACAACCCTAAATGCAACTCCTTTTCCCAAGGGCAGTATTCGCCCTCTATTCACACAACACACACACACACACACACACACAAACACATACACAACTGTATGAGAACCACACATCCACATACATCACCGAAGAACCAAGCAAGGAGCACACAATTCAACTGTCAAAAGTCCACACACAATTGCGAAAACATCACAACGTTAAAAAGAAACAGACAGTAACTGTATGTTAGTTAAAGCATCTCCATCGTTAAAAGCTCTCATCAGAAAACTTCACAGGTAACACGTTCTGTGAAGGCCAAATGCATAATGACTTACATAATACATTCATGTTATACTGCATTCATAAGACATTATACACATTGTTTATGCCACTGTGTTGCTGAATTCTTGATTTTGATTGGTCAAAATGTGTTGATTAACTTTCTGTAACAGCAGCTGTGACAACAGTGCTGGGTGTAATTAAAACAAATGTAACAATTAACACATTTAACAAGATTTAAAAAAGACATGTAACTGTTGCTCTTTTGCGAAGTTTTCTGTGAAGAGATGTTTATTTAACGTTCACGGAAGGATTCTCCAGTGTCAGTGCTGGGATGTGCTGTTATTGGAAAATAATCAACTTCAGAGTGATAACAGTAACTCTGCATTGCGTTATTGTTGATTATTTCCCTATAATAGCTTGCCCCCAAGTGTTTTATTACTTACTTATGAAAAGGTATTATAGTTTATAGTAATGCTTATGATGCATTTATAAATAGTTAACAATGCATTATAAGTAGTGTTTTTAAGACATTATATCTTTCTGAACTTATGGTATGATTTCCTGATATATTATGACTTGGTTTCTAAAGTATTAGTGTTATAATGTGTTATGAACACTACTTATAATACATTATATTACCAATTAACAATACATACTGTAATAAAGATATCTATAAAGTGCAAAGCATTTTCATAAAAATTATAACAATGTGTATAATGCCTTGCATACAACATGATATGAATGTGTTCTTAGTTCATATGACCTTCACAGAAAGCATTGTTTCACATTTCACATAAGAAATGTGACAAAAGAACAGAAAGAAAGTATTAAAAGAAAGTATTACAAGTTCACCAAAAAGGTGCCAAACCTCCTACCATCACTAGACTGCCCTTCATCCTCTTCTCCTTCAGAAACGTCTTCTTGTTCTTCTCCCTCCTGCTCATCCTTTTCTTTCTCTTCTTCTTTTCTTTGGTCTGTCCGACTGTTTAACTCCGTCTCTCCATCTGCCTTGGCCTGTGGCTCCACCCCCTTCCTCCAAGGCTCCTCCGCTTCTTCCTCCAGCTCTGACTCTGAACTACTGCCAAGAGAAAAAGAGGGAGAGAACATTGCAACATTACAAATGCCTGGGAAATGATAATAAGGCCAAGTTTTTGGATGTGAATGCATGTAAGACAGCTAGAATGTGTTTCGAGAATGTGTATGTGTGTGTGTGTGTCTGTGTGTGTGTATGTTTGGAATGTGATACCTGGACTGCTCCTCACTCCCTTTCTCCTGCAGGCTCAGGCTGAGGTTGTGCTGAGCTAGTGTCTCCTCAGGCACCTCCTGCAGAGGGCTGTCCTCCTCCTGCAAGCACGGCCTGTAGTTTTCCAGTGCAATGCGCTCCGGTGTTCCACACAGCCGCTTAGCCAGTCCACTCAGAGCGTCTGGAGGAGTGCTGGAGGAGACACTGTCAGGGGGAGGGACCACTTCTACTGATCCAGAGGAGGAGAGTGACAGAGGAGTGGGAGGAAGAGCAGGAGGTGCCTGTACAGAGGGACAGAGTGTGTGAGACACTAAAAGAAACACACACAAAGATTACCATAAATAGAGAGTATGTTGTGGTACGATGCAAACGACAGTGCAGGCAGACCTAAGGGATCACAACAACAGGATCTGAACCATGTTATAATGTCTAACTCTTAATAATTTTAAACTTTCAAAAAAAGTAAAAAAAAATATGTATCCACATATTATGTACATATATTGTGTATAATTTGTGTATAATGTACGTTATTGTTTGTGTTTGTGTGTGTGTATATATATATATATATATATATATATATATATATATATATATATATATATACATGTCCACATATTATTATAAATAGATAAATAGATAAATAGATAGATAGACAGGATGGATAGACACAATACACAGACAGACAGCTACATACTAGACGAGACAGACAGGCAAATAGATTTACCAGACAGACAGACAGACAGACAGATAGATAGATAGATAGATAGACAAGACAGACAGCCATGAAGAAGTTAGAAGTTGAAAATCTGATTAAACTGAAACAAATATTAAAATGACAGAGACAGAAAATATAACAACATTTATTTAGAATATGAATTTACATTGGAAAAGACTCCTTTTTTTGTTTGTTTGTTTTTTTGTTTTGTTTTGTGTAGAAATTTAGGGTGCACATGGCCATACATAAAGCCAGATTACCACTGCATTACACATGCTTATCTAATACCACATTATACCTGCCATCAGTCATCCTACTGCCAATACCAAACCCAGTTTAAAAGAAAAAAAAACAAAAACAGAAGGGAATAGAAGGGAAAAGATCTTAGTGTTGGCTCAAGTGTTATGTAAGACCGTGTAAAGGAATGCATGGATTATGTGTGCATTTGCTTCAACCTAAGACTCCCCAATTCCAGTTCTTCTTATTATTTCGTACTCTAACACACCTATTAAACCAGGTAATCACCTGGTGATTGAATCAGGTGTCTCAGTGAAAGCACCACACTGTGCACTCTGCACTCTGACCATCCAGGACTGTAATGCAGTTTCAGGTGTATAGAATATGCATATATGTTTAAAAAATTTTTTTTAAATCTAAAAATGATCAAAGTTTTGATCATTTATGAAACGCCATGCCCTCCACAACTAGAGTGGGAGATGTGTGAGATACGGCAGTACCTGCGTAGAGTGAGGCGGAGCTGTGATCGGAGCTGGTCTCTTCCTCTGAGCCATTCCCGCCAGCCTGTATCCGTAGTGCTGCTTGCAATAAAACTTCCCTACACAGACAGAAAGAAATATACAGAAAGAAAGTAAGATTGAGAGAAAGATGAAAGGAACTTGTATTTATATTGTATTCAAAGGCTTTCCAAAACCGCCTCTTTTTTTAAACCTACAAGTCATGTGACCAAGAAGGAGCCACTGAATTGGCTGAACAATCATGTGATATTCTGAGTTCTATTTTCAAAAACGTACTCAAACCAAGCTTTTAGCCAAAGGTTCTGTTTCTGCTAATGTGTGAGTGTGTGTATAAGTGTTCAGTAGTGCTTGTGGCCAACAATACACTCCCTGTCTTCCCTAACACATCAGACCTTATGACTGCTGAATAGAAACAACAGCACAGTTTGTACGAAAGGGACAAGTGTTGCCCTCGGCTACACACAACACAGAAAAAAAAATCTTTAAAATAACTATTAGAAATAAGTACAATTGAGAGTATATAATTCTGTAATTGCTCAGCAATTAATAATGTTAACAATCACTTAATCACTTTGATCTCTCTCTGTCTCAGTGGTGAATCATGCAGTTTAGGTCTTCATTACAGAGCCTCAACACAACCACCTTAAAATGAAAACATTTTTCAACATTTTTTGCCTATTTGTACCCTTCGGTTCCTTCATTTCTTTGCGAAGACTTGTTCATTGTTAATGTGTGTTTCAGAAACTCAGTTTCCCGTGTATCTAGTTGCTCTTCCTGGTTTTGACCCTTGTCTGTTTCCATGGTTTGATTATGGAGTATCCTGGTTTGTTGCTGCCTGCCTGTACTCTGACCCTGCTATGGACGTTGATAACGCTTATTGGATTTGCCCAAATTAACGACACACTGATTTCAATATCCTTACACAAACACCTACTAACTGCTTCAACCAATGTTGCACGTCTTGCAATATGCTCCACTGTTAATCAGTGAAAAAATACAGTATTCATGCTCATCAGCTATATTTCAACTCGTACCCTTCTACAGGAGCACACCCCAGCATTTACTTAATTTAAAAAACTTAATTTTAAAATTCAAGTGTGCTAGCTGAGCACATTAGCTTAGGTAGATATTTGCATGTTATATTTACTAGACAAATCACAAAAATTAAGCTTCATGCTTCTAGGTGAAGCTTGTGAGTCACAGACAGTGTGTGTTGAAAAGCATTGTGGAACACGTTGGAGGAAAAATAGGCATAAATTATTATTTTTATGTCCATTTTTCTTTTTTCGTAAAAGCAAATCCATGACTATATCCGGGCTGGACCACCTGTGCCATCAAACCACTTTAATGGACACATGTCCATGTCTAGTAATGTGTCTAGCTGCGTTGGTTGACCAGCTGTCTGAATCTTACGTCTCATGGTTTCAGTACAGATGCGGCAAATAGCTGTATGAAAATCGTGTAACTGTGTGATTGCCTAAATCAAGTCCAGTTCATAGTTCTCACAGGCTATGACAGTCAGGAATATAAGCATAATCACCTTCCAGAAGCCTCGATGATCCCTTCCTTTGGAAGTTACCCCATAATTACTGTATACTGGTTGTTAATCAGACACAAAAGGTCCTCTGTACTGCTCTTGAACCAATGAATAAGTCAGTCTAGCTGTATTTACAAGACATCGTAGAGAAAAAAAAAATCATATAATTTTCATTTGTTCCAAGATTTTAACCCTTATGTTGCTAACCAAAACTTAACAATGGAATTGGACTTTAAGACTTTTATTTATTCATCTTCAGTAAGCCCTTTATCCTTGCCTATCCTGGAAACAATAGGTGCCAGGTCCTAGATGGGAAGCCAGTCCATCGAAGAGCACCACACACTCATACACATACACACCTAAGGGCAATTTAGAGTAGTCAGTCCACATACTGGAGGAGGAGGTAATTAAAATCACATTCCCAAACATTAAGGGTTCCCTTTTGGTCTTGTTGTATCACACACCTTGGAGATCATCATAAGCGTAGTTGGAGAGGCGTAGTGTAGAGCTGCAGTGGGCACACTGGAAGCAGCTCCTGTGGAAGAACTTGCCCTCAGCACTTAGTCTCTCCATCACATAGACGCGCCGGGAGCAGAAATAACACACATCACTGCCGCCGACATTCACAGGGAACTCTCTCCGCTGAGAAACCTGCACATCAGGGAGTAAAGAGCAGTTACCACAGTGTTAGGAAATACTGTAAGAATGCATTTAAATTTTAATTTTTTTTTTGTTGCAATTTTACAGTGTTTTTACACAGCTTTTAATGTGCCTCAGAGTGAAAAACATTGGTTGAAATGGGCACAACTTCATTGCATTATTTCCCTTTTTGTGTTAAAGATGAACGATTAGGAGCATGATGAGGTACAGAGGCATTTATCTAGATATAATGTTTTGGTACAGACTCTCACAAAGGCAGAGCATGGATAGAAAAATGGACTTCTGATTCAGCAATGAAGACACAGATGTTATGATTCATTTCTTTGTTAGCCTTATTTATTCAGCTTTAGTGCAAAAGTTTGCACCCCCTTGGTTTCAGGGTTAAAAAAATAAATAAATAAACCATACCTCTATTTTACAGTATCTCTACAAAACAGAATTTCATTGCTTAAACTATTGTATTAATTTATCATAATGTGCTTAATTAGGGGCCTAATGACTTACAGTCTACATATGTCTAAAATAAAAAACAGAAGAGACACAGACCCAAAATGAATACATGTAAATAAAAAAACCAACCAACTAAAAAAAAAAAAAAAAAAAAAAAAACCCCGAAAAAGTAGAAGAGTCATTTGCACAAATAAAATTTTGGGGAAGAAAGTTACTCACACTGTAATATTATTATTATTATTATTATTATTATTATTATTATTATTATTATTATTACTATTATACATTTTGCCTTTTTTGTGATGAAGAGATCTACACTCATTACAGATCTTTCAAAGGAAGGGTGTGCAAACTTTTGCACTTAACTATAAACTATTACTACTGTGATTTTTATATACAACTGCAATTGAATAATTGGTCACAACACACACACACGCACTACAATGAGTTAAGAAGTAGTATGCTAGAAAACTCTGAGAACTTCTTTACACACTTACACAACTGCTTGCCCACACACGCATACACACACACACACACACACACACACACATATACACACTCAAAGAGAGACAATCTACTGATCAATCTGGTAAAGTGTTGGTTACTGGTTCAGACACACACATTAGATTAGACACATTAGATACACATTAGATACACTGTGAAGCCAGCTCTACAGGTAAGAGCTTACCAGCTCCTTTTTGTCAAGAAGGGGTTTGGGTTCGTGTTGCTGACTCTGCAGCTGATTGGCTATCTGCTCAGCCAATGAGCTCACTCCCCCTGTATACATCTTAATGTACTTCTACCGGTGACAGACACACAGAGGGAAAATTGAGATGAAAATGAAACATGGTTAATGGATTCCCATAATAAATTGCTATGTGTTCATATAAAAAGTAAAAACGTACAGTGGAAATGATTCTTTGTTGTCTACCCAGAGAAGATGTGCAGAATTTACATCTGTAGCATGTGAGTGTATCATTATTATGAAGAATAATATGCATATTTCCCTGTACTGAGAAAAGAAGAGAAACCTGATGACTTGAAATACACTAATGAGTGAAGTCTAAGGGCAGTTGTTGAGTTGTCATTAAACAAATCTAAATCACTATCTGTATAATGCATCCTTTCAAAGATGGGATTAGTTTTTTAAAAGGGAAGAATTTGTTGAAATTGGTTCCAACACATAAGCATAATTGTTAAATTTACTGGCATTCCTAAAAAATAAATGCAAACAAATTGGAATCCTTGAAAAAAAAATTTCTTTAAAAATTGCTATCAGATCAAATTTTAATTACTAGTTAGCCAAAATGAAAGTTAGTGACTAATGGTATATGTGTGTCCTTGTTTGTTTCTGCAAACGTCTCTACAGACAACCAGGTGTAATGCTCTGGACAAGCAGTGTCCAAGCTGTTCATTTATTATTATTTATAAATGCATAGATAAGTAGTTTTAACAACCAGGGAACGAAACGTGGAAAACTTTTTACAATATTGCACCAAGGCAGCACAGTGGCACAGTGGATAGAGCTGCTGTCTCACATGTCCAGGGTCCCTGGTTCATCCAGAGGTTACTGGAAATGAATGGATTTATTGAATGTACATAAGAACTGCATTGGTAAGACTTTCTCTCTCATGACTATGTCATACTAATATCTTTATTGTTAGAATATAACAGTCGTGGGCTTGAATTTGTGTTGTACATCACATACGCTAAACGTTCAGAATTCACAGAGAGTTAACAGATTTTTTTTTTGTTCTTTTCTCAGTACAGGGATAGAGAAATAATAGAAAGAGAAGAAATAATAGTCTGTGGCAATCACACATATGCTACAGATATGGAGGATAGAGATTAGGTCAGAAAATATTGGCATATTCTTTAACACACTCATTAATTATTTTGTGGTCCTACAGTGTACTAGTAACTGATACAGTCATTTGGTTTGATTTCAGTTAAACACAGGAATCACATGTCCACTGACCTGGGGTTACTAATAAATACACATAGTTTGCAGTATTTATAGGAATTTAAAACACTCCAGGCCTACACACACACACACACACACACACACACACACACACACACACAAGCATTTGCACAGCTCTTTTGCACTGGCTGGAAAAAAAACAGGTCAGTAATAACAGTCAGAGATTTTCACATACAGTAGCACATTGTTCTGTAATTTCCAAATGATTAACACTTAAACTGATCATAAACCAAAGTATTACACACAAACACATTCTAGGTTCATAGTTTAAAACCAACTCACAAGGTAATTATTTTCTACAAGTCTTTTGAATGGGATAGGAATAGGATGTGAGAGGCCACTAGTCTAGAAATGAATAAACTACACTACAGCACTGATATCTTCACCTGCTCACTCCTGCCAGAGTGCACTCTGATCAGCTCCTTATAGCGGAAACTCATCAGCTCCTGCTGCTGTGTGCACTTTTTCTACACAGAACACATCCACATACACAATAAAGAAAGAAAATGTCATCTTAGAAAGACCCTATAGCAGGGGTGTGACCCGAACCAGTGTACTGGTGCAAATATTTTACTGGAGTAAACAAAAATGGCAAATAATTTCACTAAAAATACATATTGATTTCATTTTTGAGGAACAACATTTTTGAGTGGCTATTTGATAACCACATTATCTGTCCTAGTCCCTACCTTCTCATGTGAGTATGCCCAATCCTGGCCAGTAAGTGGTGCACTAACATCGAATCAACATTAGAAAAATGCGAGGCTTTCACACAGAAACATGAAGAGTTCATGAAGAGAAGTACACAATTTAATTTGCGGCCAGTATATTCACAGGTAAGTTTTTTCTTGACTGTTGATATAGCTGGTTACCTACGTCGTGCAATAGGTTGGGTAACTGATTAAATAATCTAGCTGGGTAAATCAGTCCTAGCCTGCTCGCTATTTAGTTAGATCAAAGCATAACATCCATTGGGATAACATTAATTAGTTAGCTAAATCAAATGGAAGTGTACCTAGCATAGAGTAGTTTTGTATGAAGCTTGTTTAAAACAAAACAGGAAAGTGCTTTAACTTGGCTAACGTTATCTAGGTAACTATCAGTGTTAGCAGGTTCAAGATTAAGGTCAAGGCTACCAGTGTTATGCTGCATCATTTTGTGAGTGGAAATTAAGTGATGCCACAGTTTAAAAAAATTTATTAGGTCTATATTACTTAAAAATGTCGATAATTTAACATTTGTACTCCAAAAAAATATTTTGGTTTGGGGGTACATACACATTTTGGTTTGTCAGGTAATGCCCTATAGTGATAATTTATAAGAACAACATTTCCTGTTTCTAAGAATCTTAGAATCACAGCACTGACTTTCACTATTTATGATCTCGATACAGTATGTTCCATGATTTTGGTGCTGGAAAGGCGGAGTACACTTTGCCAGACTCATTTCCTCCAGGACGAGAATTGGGGAACCCTGGTGTAAGAGTTTGGAGTGGTGTGTACCTGTCTCCATGCAAGAACAGAAGCTGGAGCCACAGGCTCAGCTGGAGGTTCAGGTAGAGAAGCAGCAGATATGATTTGCTCCAGATTGGGCATGGAGCCACAATGACACCAACAGACCAAACAGACAAACATACAAGGATATATACGCTACAGAGCTGTGTATATGTGTATGGTTTTCTGCGATGGACTGGTGTCCCGATCAGGATGATTCCTGCCTCACACCCAGTATTTCAGGGATAGACTCTGGATCCACCCTTACACTGACCAAAATAAAGCACTTACTGAAGAGGAATGAATGATGGCTTATGAATTATTAATGCATTTATTCCAACTGCAAAAAAAGAAAATAAATAATTTTAACTAAATCTGTTCGGTCAACATTATTTGAATAACCTTATTGGGGCTCAGTCTCACAAATACATCCCCTCAGCTCGAAGACCATCGCTACACATTCCCAAGGAGGCTCCAATATTTTCATTGAGTACAGTGATAAGAAACAGCCAGTGACAGACAGAGAGAAATCAAATTCATCTGCTGTTCTGCGTAGCAGATACCTGAATCCAGTTTATCATCCATCTATTTGTGTGGAATTGTGGGGTCAGAATATCAGCACAGTAATATTATTTCTATAAGAATTTTTTTGGCAAGTCATACCCAAATCATTGCTAGGAAGAGCAAACGTAAAGACAAATATAATATGATTCCTGACGGCACACAGTATCACTGTGGCTTTTGCACTGTACCTCCAGTTTTCTTTGCAGAACAGACAATCCCCACATCTCCCTAATCAATATCTCCCCCACATTTATATCTAATACCTTATAGATCCTTTTTCCCTATTCTCATACAACATAGTAACAAAGTCACATAATAGCCAGCTCTTGCAGTTATTTTCATGAGAAAGCAGATCTCTCTAGGTGAAAGTTCACATAGTGTGTGCATCTAGCCTTAAGTAACAACAAAGACCATGGTTCTAACCAGTAGGGACGGGCGATGCTGCTGATTTTCTTTTCATTCCAATACCAAGTAATAGCAAGACTAGAATCCTGATCCCAAAAATCAGTTTCTAAGTCTCATATCTGTGTTTCTGTCCATGTGCTGCCCATATTCTCATGAAGCTCTATTGCTACATCTGTTCTATCATCTAAGCCCAACTGGAATTTTCCAAAAAAAAAAAAAGACAAACCACATCCCATAGCATTTAATTCAACTGCAGTGCTTTAAGACTCAACAAGAGATGATCCATATACTGCAAGACTCATCAGAGGCATGTTACCTCAATACCTGCCAAACACCAATAGGATACACAACACAGCAATCCACATGTACACAAACAGCAAGATAGTGATGAAGCACCCACTGGGCCATGCACACAAACACACAATACATGCCTTAGCCACATAGCACACACACACACACCTGTCTCCGTATCGCAGTGGCTGAAGCTGGGGAGGCGTTTTCTTCAAACTTGGCCAACAGCCGGGATGCCATTGATTTGACTCGGCTTTGGTTGCCACCGGCAACCGCTGCTGTGCTCGATTCTGATCCAGGGCTCACTGGTGGGACGTCCTCCTGTTGTGATGAAATTTTTTTAGTCACTACCAAAACAACAACAACGACAACAACAACAACAACATAATAATAATAATAATAATAACAACAACAAAACAATAAATAGTGCAATAAAAAAGAACTCACATCTTCTGAATGTCCAGCTTGACTTGTCCTTCTTCTCTTTCCAACTCCATCAGCAGCCTTCTCTTTCTTATCCTGACAGTTACATGTGTGTTAAATGGGTCTTTGCTTATTAGTTCTGCATGTCTGTATTTATGTGTGTGTATAAACTACCTTGGGGTTACGTTTGCGGGACAGACTCTGTCCAAGCCTGTTGAGTAAAGACAGTGGAGACTTGGTGCTAGACATCAAAGCTGCTCTCTCCTCAGCACTCAGACTCTCTGAAAGGACAGAATAGACAGTTTAAAGCCATAAGCCACAATTCTGCACACATAAACACAAAATTACAGAATTATTAGCACCCTTCAACAGAATATCAAAATAAATATTAGGCACAATGATTCAAATGTTCTACTCAAACAATTGGCAAAAGACTCAAGATTCAAACAGCTTACCTTTTCTCTAACAAAATCATTTACCTCTACAACCTTGTTAGACACTACAGGAAGAGGCTCAGAGCTGTTTAATATGTAAAGCTTAAGATATGACTCAATGCATGTTATATATTCATTTTTGCATGAAGGGTGCCAGTATTTATGGAGCTCACTTCATAGGTTCATCTTTCTTTTAAATTTTCAGTGAGGACTGAGAGACTGAAGCATACAGCATGTTTTAGCCTTCTGACTGGTGATGTAACGTTGATTCTCCTCACCACTGGGTGGCGCTGTGTCTTTGAGGAGATCTTGAAGCTGGCTGAGGTACATGACCATGCAGAGCGAGTCACTCTCCTCCAGCACACTCATCTCCTGGCCTGTCATAATGGGTGAGATCCCCAACTCCCGCTCAGCTACGTCCAAGGCTAACTGGTTGTTCAATTCAGCCTCGTTCTCATCCAGAGAGTCGAAATCACTACAAGAGCCAAACCAAAAACCGAATCTGGAAGTTCGAAATCCTTGGAATCCTATGGAACAGTCTATAGACAAAGACGTGTATAAGGACCAACTCACATGAGGTCAGGTCTGTATCTGTGTATGAGAGCGCAGAGTGCCAGTCCGCTCTTCCAGGATGTGGTGAGGTCCGTCACACACACACTCCTGTAGCCCTGCGTCTGCTCTTGGCACCAACTCAGCAGCTTACTCGAACGAGCTGTGGAGTCTGTGTGCACATCAGGGTTTTTATTGTTACATAAAGCTAAAAATAAAACTAGAAAAACAGCTTCGTAAACTGAAATACAAGCGTGGAATAAAGACAACAGTGTTTGCTGTTATAGGAAAATAATCAACAACGGGGTGATGTGATGCAGCCTGATGCGAGGCGGAGTTACTGTAACCACCCCTATAACAACACGTCCTGAAGTGTAATCTTACACCGCAGCAGTTTAACAACAATTACAGTTTTTATTTAATAAAGAATGGTACAGCATAATTCATTTTATTTAATTTTAAAACATTTTTTTTCTTACATTTAGTGTGGAGAATCCACAAAACAAGTTAAAAACAGTTGTTCTGTCACTAGCGTCTCTTTTTTCTCTGACTTGAAGTTAATAAGACAAAAAAATGTTGCAGAGAAACCACACTTTCCTATGATGGAAACCTTACTGACTGTTACAAAGCACTGACACTGGAGACTCCTTCCATAAAATGTTAAATAAACATCTCCTCATGGAAAACTTATCAACCATATCGACAATTATACATTTTTCTTTGACAAACAGCACATTTTTAATCCAATTATGTTGCACGTCCATCATATAAGTCCTTCTGAATAATTCTGCTGTTACTATAGAAACAATAATGTATTAGAATGAGATCATTAGTATAAACGTGTGATTTGTCTTGTAGCCGGAAATACTGTCAGACCTGCTGTTATAGAAAATTACAAAAAAAAAAAAATCACCTTCTGACCAATCAGATTTGAGAATTTACAACACTGTGGTATGTAATTAAATAAAAACATAAACAAAAACAAAACTAGAATATTGCCCTTGAAAGCAAAATAAAATATGAATTAATTTTAGTTTCTTAGTTTTAATTTTTCTGCAAAATACTTTACGGAAAGAGAATGAGGCTCATTCTGACACGTTATTGCATGTATTTAAGACACAAAACATATATACACTAGAACTAAAATTTCAAAAACCAAAAACCAAAAAAACTGAATCTAAATTTAAAATAAAAAATGAATAAAAATGAACCAAACGCACATTAAAATGAACTAAAACGAAGTGGAATTTCAAGTAGAAAAGGAAAATAATATAAAAAAATCTGATCATAATATTTTACTGTATATACACACAGATGTAATTAATTAATCATTGTTAATTCATCTTTATTTGTTTGTTTGTGTGTGTGTGTGTGTGTGTGTGTGTGTACTCAGTACGTCACTGCTCACCTTGGTGTGTAAGTCTCGATGTTGGAGAAGGTCCCATGACAACTCCCAAAAGTGGCCCTTCATCTGTGTCTATGAGGTGGCAGACCTACGTAACGACATCATCATCATCATATGAATAAGATCAGGACAACGTGTTCATGTCCCCGTTCATGTTGTACATGAATCGTCAGTATGAATCATGTGCAGTATGAATCATGTGCAGTGACTTTCACTCCTCTCAAAATGTCCTCTGATTCTTCCCCATGCATGTGTGAGTGGAGTTAAACAACAGCTTATAACATCCTGTCTCATATACATCTTCCTCTCCACTTTATCCCCAGATATCATGGAGAGAAAATGTGACATCGCTTGTGATACAAAAGAAAAAAATCTATAATGTTTGAATTTAATACGTGTTTTTTGTCCCTTCCTCATAAAGGACTGATATTTTAGACTGTTGGTTTTTTCTGTTGCTATTTTTAAAGGTCATTAATTATATAATGAAATACGAAAACATGAAATGCGATAAGCTTTAGAGAGGCTAGAAATAACAGATGGACTGAAGCAGGCAGATATAGAACTATACTGGTGAACTATTTCAGCACTATAGTGTGTGTGTGTGTGTGCATATGTTTGAGAGTGCTCATGTGTGTATACAGTGTATGTGCATATGTGTGTATGTGCATATGTTTGTGTGTGTTCACATCTCATTTTCACTGTGTGTGTGTGTGTGTGTGTGTGCATATGTTTGTGAGTGCTCATGAGCGTATGTATGCATGTGCATGCAGGATATGTGCATATGTTTGTTTGTGTTCATGTCTCACTCTCACTATACATTATACATACATTATATGTGCATATGTGTATGTGTGTGTAACCCACCTGAGATGCACTAATAACCTGTGTGTTGAGGTTTGGGTAGCGTGTGCCGGGGTCCAGGCTGTACTGACTGTGGTTCTTACTGACGTTCTCTGGCGTAGTCTGAGGAAGCAGCCGATACACACTCTCCCTAACAGAGCGAACAGAAAACTTATCATTCATTACCAGCACAGATATACAGTACACCTGATAAAGCATTCAAGCAGATTAAAAACTCTAACCTCTCAGCCAGCACGTCTAAAGGGTCAAGCCTCAGTCCCCAACTCCTAACCATCCACGCTGTGTCCATAGCAGCCAAGAAACCACGTGCAATGCCTGTCCCCATTGGCCAGAACGGCTTCACACAAATAAGCAGTACACACATACAGTATATACTGATAAAATGTAGACAACAAGCAATCAAACTTATTAAACATATTAAAACATGTTTCATATTTTGGCATTACTTCAGAAAATGCATTTTTAAAATGAGATACAAACGAAAAACTGCCTCCCATTGGCAAAACTCTCACGAAAAAAATAAAACAGCCATTATAATCCACAGGGGTTATGATTGAGTATGTTATCATAACCCATAACCCATAAATAAAGAGCAGTTGTTTGAAGCTGCCCATGCAGTGGAGTGCAAATGTAAATATGCAATATAGTATACAGTCCTAGTGTTGGAGACATAACCATAACTGAGCAGAGAGATTGGAGTGGCTGTTCCTCTCACCTCCAGCAGACTGTCTCCCACCAGCGCCACCAGCAGCCGATGTCCTCTGCGCTGCCGTACGAGAGCTGCGTTTTCCGTCGCATACATGCATGTGAAGTCAAACATAGCCACATCCGGCTGCCCGTAGTGGTTCATGGCAAAGTCTAGAGTCGGCAGCTGGTGATTGGTGGAGAAGTCCGCTGCCTGCCGTGCGTACGCCAGCAGGGCATTCTGGTCTACATTGTCTCTGGAGAGCAAAACCTCTGTGTCTGCATAATCCTGAAGGAAAATAAATAGCACAGGTGTAGACACTCATGAGTGCACTCTCACACACACCAGTAGAGGAAAACTCACATGCAGTATGACTCCTTTCTCCAGCAGACTCTGCTTCTTAGCCGTCATGACAAAGTAATGAGTGTCATCTTTATAGTAGACGATGTTCTCCAGGTCAATACCTGTGAGAGAAACACATTACTGATAACCAGCCATTATAAAGCACAGATAAAAAAATGGATAAAAACGGCCCTGTTTTTTTTTAACAGCATGTATGTTAAAAATGAAACACAAAAGTGTTCCTCATACTCTACATAGAATTGGATGGGTTCCCTCAGAGGGACAAACCAAAGAACGTTTACGGGTTCCATGTGGCATCTTTTTTTCTTAGAGTCTACATGTTAAAGATTATACTTTTAGACAAAAAGGTTCATCACAAGTTCTTAGCATGGTTAAGGATTCTTGGCTTCTTGAAAAAGTTTACTTTGTAACTTGATTTGATAGCTCTGTTGTAGGGTTCTACATACAAATCTTTATGGGTTCCCCCAGAGGGACAAACCAAAGAACGCATGAAGCTCCTCTGTAGCTACATAACTTTTTATAGAAATCTCATGCGTTCTTTGGTTTATCCTTCTGAGGGAACCCATGAAGGTTCTATGTAGAACCCTACAACAGAGCTATGCTGAAGATTGCACGTTTAGACAAAATGGTTCCTGAAAGGGTTTACTCTGTAACTTGCTCTTGTAAGGAAATCTCTCCATTTTAAGGTTCTACATAGAGCATTTAAAGGTTAGTCCAAGGAGGGACAAACTAAAGAATTCCTAATGGTACTAGATAGCACCAATTTTCTAACTGTGTTAAACTCTTAGACAAAAGGGGTTCTTGAGGGTTTTTGTATAGTTAGGTGTGCTAAGCTTCCTAAAATTGTTCAACTTGTGATCATCCCTGTTAGGGAAACCCTTTCTCATTGGGTTATAGATAGATCCTTTAATGGTTCTAAAAAGATAAACAAAAAACACTTAAGGTTCTACATGGCAAATTATTTTCTCAGCATGTATATGATTCCCCCAGAAGGACAAACTATAACAACCTTAAAGGTTCTAGATCTAACCTTGTCTACTCTTTAATTCCATTGTGCTCACTATTATATAAGTAATATCATCAGTATAATATTGAATGTAAATCTTACAACCTTTAAATAATAGTCATTTCAATGCTACATTTTCACAATATTTTGAATATTCTAACAGTAATAAATGTGAGCAGAGAATACTATTTTGTTTAATATTATGTAATGTATTGTATCTTTCAATACCAGTGGCACTGCGTAGCTCCTGGAAGAACCTCTGGTTGAAAATAAAGGCAACGCCGCTGATCTCCTCCACCTTGGCCTCTGCTGTGGTGTTACGGTTGATGAAATTTGCAGTAATGGCGATGGCCAGCTTTCCCCGGAACTCTTTCCTACGAAATCCTGATGGACAAACAGCAAAACTGAGCTTTCCCTTCAACAAATAAACAAGAGACAGCTCTAAATACCAAACAGATAAGTATAAAAAAGGAAAGGGAGCAGTATCCTAAGCTTAAGAAAAGTGCGGAATAAAAAAACAAGGCAGAAATGAGGAACTTGTGATTTCAACCTTGGATTGTGAAATGCAGCCGGATGTGCAAGAAACAGGTTTCATCACACAGTCACAGATTTGTTAATGCTGCAGACTAAACAAACTTAAAAGCTTTTGATGCTTGGTGGATACCATGGTGGATATAAGCCTTTGTACACATCCAACATGACTATAAATATGATTAAAAGCATTTCTGTCTGTACCCAATTTGACATCTTTTGGAAGATTGAAATATTCAGCTGATCCTGCCTTCAAAATATGGTCTTGGTCATATGTTGATGTATATGCAGGTTGCCCTCTTTACCAAAAAGGCGTGCTATTGCCTGAAGAACTTCATTTACTTACACCATATACAAGGAATATGATTATGGACTGTAGGTCTTCAACTGTGGACCATTACGTGGACTGAAAATATATGAATAAGAATGTTCATGGACTGTAGGTATAAGATTATCGACAATTACAGGGATTAGGGCATACAATTCTAGACAATAATGGGTTGTGAATATAAGATTATGGACCATTATGGACTATAGATATACAGTACAATTATGGATGCTTTTGGACTGTACATATATAATTATGGATGACTGCGCAGTGTATGTATACCATTATTGACTGTAGGCGTGCAATTATGGACTATAAGTCTACAATTATGGATGATTACAGACGGTACATATATGACTGTATGTTGATGTTTATTGACTTTAAATATACAATTATACATGAATTGTGACTGTATGTATATGATTATGGAATACAGGTATGCGATTAGGGACTGTCTATGACTATGATTGACAATTATTAATTGTAGGTATATGATTATGGATAATTGCAGACTGTAAGTATACAATTATGTACATTTGAGGACTGTACGTATGCGATTATGGACTATTACTGAGTAGACCTATGCAACTATGGAAATGTACTGCATACAGTATATATTACAGCAAAATAAGAAGTAAAATTCTTTTCTTCTAGTATCCGAGTTTGTTAGCAAGTTGGGGTCAGAGCACAGGCCATGGTCTTGAGCCCTTGGAGGTGCTAGGGTTTGAACCCATGACCTTCTGATCATTGTTACAGATGGTAGCTTTACAGCATATGGTTACAGAGTATAGCTTTTTATGCATTAGGTATACAGTTATGGATGATTGTGTATTGTAGGTGTATGGTTAGAGAGTGTAGATATACAATTATTGACTGTAGGTGGATGGTCATGAACATTATGGACTGTAAGTATGTGATTCTTGACAATTAATGACTATAAGTATATGATTATGAACTGTAGATATGCAATTATGTATGCTTATGGACTGTAGGTATACAATTATGAACTGTACTATTTTAGAAAATGGCCTCATGTTGTTAGTTTGTCAGCCTATATGAATGATAACCATATGGCTAGGTGAATGCATGTTATTACCTGGTAAGGTGTTCCTCCTGCCGTCTGCTCCAACAACCACATCGAATTGCAGCTCACTCACTGGATGTGCAGGGGGATGGACCTCAGCACTCCAGCCAATACCTGCACAGAACACAGATACAAGAGCCTGTCAATTAGGGCTAAAGCTTATTATCTCTGTAACTTCTTTTCCAGCACTCTTAAAAAAGGGTTCTATATAGCACTGTAGAGTTCCTGAGGATGCACTGGTTTGTCCCTCTGAGAGAATCCTTAAGGATTTTAAGTAGAATTCTACAACAGGACACTGTTTAGAAGATCAGACCTGTTAACTATTCACTCTTTTTTAAGAGTGTAGGGTCAAATGGTTGTCACATCATGCTGTTCTGTGCTAGCACAGACGTAAGTGATTAAAGTTTCTTTTTCCAAATGTGCTTGTGCTAAATGAGGACTAGGAAGTATCTAAGAAAAGCCACAATAACAAGACTAAGTCATGCAGTGAGTCAGCGACATCAATCTGGTCCCATATGACTATGTATGTAATAATTACGCAGTAGTTCTATCCTTCGCTTCCCTGTCTGCTGCCATCAATGTTGAGCATTTGGGTTTTTGGACAATTTAGTGCAGATAATGCACATGTTTTGAGGAAAGTATTGAGGAAATGCAACTTCAACTAGAAAAAACATATACTGTATATACAAAAAAATACAGTATATACACAACATTACTTTTCATCAATGACATGCAGAAAACCTTCTACTCTACCTTCTACACCACTGGCACATGTGACCAGATCAGGATAAAGATCACTGCTTTTTGTTTCAGACACACTCTGTACATCAGATGATCTCTAGGCAGGGCGTCTGAGACTGAGAATAGAGCCTAAGCTAAGATTGTGCAGTGAAAGAGGAAGGAAAAGGCACTGGGTGACGTAAATGTAAATTCTCAGTGAACAATCATGGAATTAAGCTACACAACAGTTTCGCTGCCATAAGTATGGTTAAGTAACCAAGCTGAGGAAACCATGTTGCACGCTGTTGCTGTGACAAACTGTACGTAGGTTGAATTGCCAATGTAATGTAGTCTCACAGGCCAGGCTTCTAGCTTTTGTTAGAGAATCTGGAACTTATCATCATTAACTGTGGCCAGGTAATAGCCTAATTTCACAGAAAGAGGCTGATAGTGCAAACAACAAAGCCACCTTTATGAGTCACTGCTTCAAGCAAAACCTCTCAATACATGATACAGTGAACTTTTTTGTTTCAAGCTAGTGACTATATCTTGCTGACTAACTGATGAATGGAAGTGTGCATACAGGGACATGTGAATAGACAATTAGATCCTGAATAAGATGCCAGCTACATTTAAAAAAAGATACTCTGTAAGCCGTGGGTGTTGAGTCTGAAGCCAAAATGATTTATATGTTTACTCTATGATTGGTAAAGTTCAATTCCGCAATGGAAACAAGGCCAAAACATTTATTAGGTATGATATGGGATTGTAGATGTGATCTTACTTTGGTTCTCTTGGTTCTCCGGAGGCTCCCTCAGACTCCTGAACTCCACATTCACATGAACCTCCACACCCAGGAGCAGAGCCACTTTCAGCAGTATGAGCTGCAGCTGACGAATACCTTTACACACAAATACGACTGTATTCAGTCTTATGCAGAGGAACAAAGGTGAAAGTACAGTACGTACTTCAGTTTTTTGTTCTTTTGAAACTTTTACCCAACATTTTGAAAGAAAGATTGCAGCTTTGTACTCAATATACTCCGGTTTACCAAAAACATTTTAAACAAACTGGGAAAGAGGGTGTTCAATGTGATGCTTGCTCTACCATTTAACAATGACCTTTAGACTTAGGCCAGACTGGTTACTCTATAATTTACACGTTTTTGGAAGATAGAAGGAGATTTCCTTTTTGTATCCAACTTCAAACAGTACCCTGTGATGGACTGGCATTACCTCCAGGGTGTATCAGATTGTTTGTAAATAATATAAGATCATAAAGCCTTTATCTAGATTTTTTTTTCTCATTTCAAGATTAAAATTGTGTTCTTCTATTGGAAGATCATTTTGTTTCATTTAAGCATTTATTTCTAGAAAGAAACAAAGTTATCCTGTTAATAGAATAAGAATTTTAAGCTTGAAATGTACAATGCAAATATATAATCTACAGTATACAGAAATAAACTTAATGGTCTTATATTTGTTATTTAATAATCTCATAATGCGAAATTTTACATAATAATTTCCTTTATTCAAGATATCTTCCCTTTACAATAAGATATCTTTTTTTTTTTGCAGTGTGGATGATCTGTTGAGGTTGGATTGAGCGCCTGATATTCAAGAATTCTTTCACAAGTCTAAAAAAAGCACAGTGCCCTGTAACATCTTCTGCTAGAAAAATCCATCTGTTCTCAGATAAATTTTGTATTTACCTATCCAGTTTGTATTGAGACAGTTAGGTATTACACTGCAAAAATATATATCTTGGTAAGTGAAAATGTCTTGAATGTTAGGAAGGTTCATCTAATATTTCTTATAATGAGATAGATTATTAGGGCTATTTTGAGACATTTTTACTAATTCCAAGCTTATTCAGTCGAAAGATAACTTTGCATCTTTCTAGAACTATGTAAATGATTAAAATTAGCAGAAGCATCTGCTAATAGAAATAGAATAGAAAATTTCACAATTGATGTAACAGACTCAGTAGAAGAGTAATGATCCATGAAGAGGGTTTATTAAAACACAATCTAAGATTTATGACATTAACCAGGAAATTGTCAAACACAGTAATGGTACTAATCATCAAAAGATAGTAAAATGGCCAAGACATAAATATGGCAATCTGTAGAACAGGCTCAGAACTGGAAACAATGGCAAGACTTCGCAATGCATGTTTGAAAACCGTGTGCTAATATAGAACAGAACCAGGAAGTAAACAGGAATTTTAATGATTACAACTACAGAGACAGTGACTTCTGTTGGTGTGGAGAGGTACTGTCCTGGGCTGTTGTGACACTTGAAATTAGTAAAAATACGAAGAAACCAGATTAATAATATTATTTACAATAATCTCATAATAGAAATCATAAATAAATCTGTGTATATTTGAGATATTTTGCTAAGATATATTTTTTGCAGTGCAAGTTGTTAGTTATTGTCAGTTGTATCTAGCTAGTTATTGTGTGAATGATTAGCAATGTAGCGGAAGTTAAAGTTTGCACACGTGGAATGTGTCTTTTATGAGTCTGTATTGCAGCAGCTCAATGGAGGGAAACATACAGTAATATTCTCAAACACACACACACACACACACACAAACACACAAACACACATGGCAATAATGAAACAACAGACTGGCTTCACTCACTAATATGATCTATGGCCCCTGCGCAGAACTTTCCATAGAACTTCTTGGCTCCGAGGCCACGCAGATCATGGATGGTGAAAGGCCACAGATGGAGGACATTGTTCCGGGAGAAAGTGTCCCTCTTTTCCACCAGCACCACCCTTGCTCCCAGAAAACTCAGCTCGATAGCCGTGCGAAGCCCACATGGTCCTGCTCCTATTATCAGACACTGACAAATATTGAAAACACACATCTGTTATCCACACAAACATAAAACACACTGACATTACACATTAATGTTTTTTTGCTTATATGTATTTAACCAGTACAACTTTTTTTGTTTTCTTTAGCATTTTGTCCAGTCCAGCATGTGTGTGTGGTTGTTTACTGTAGTGTTAGAACAAGCATGGCCCCTCTGGTACTCTTTCTGGGTGGCTCGTTTGTCCAGCTTGGCCCACAGAGCTTTGGCTCTCCAGTAGTGCAGTCTGGACCTCAGGGTCTTGTAGAATAGCAGATTGTCTCCTGGCTGCAGGTGGAGCTCAGTACAGAGCTCCTGAAACGCCCGCAGGGTCTCCCTGCATGTCGACGCCTGCACAAAACTGTCAAAGAGGGCATCAGGGCAGCACCCCTCCCCCACCACCTGCCCATCACCCATCTCATCCCAACGTGATCCCAACACACCTGAGGGAGAGAGAAAAAGACAGAGGGGAAGGATGGAGGTAGTCAGAGAGGCATACAGACAGCTGTACTGGGATAGATTAATTCATCAGGAAGAAATGGACAGGTAAATAGGAGTTTATTACTCTGTAATAAAGTTAGCTTGCTATAATTTCACAGCTTGCTATAATTTCACAACCATGTGTAGGTAAGGTTACAGTAGTCGAACGCACAGGTAAGGAATAACACACTTGAGGGTATTCTGCTATAGGAAAATAATCAGTGATGTAGTGGTGAGTTAATGTTACCACCCTGAAGTTGATTACTTTCCTATAACAGCACATCCATAGAGTTTTATTATGCATATACCACAGCAATTTGTCACCTATTGCATATTTAAATGTATTAAACAACAACACATCATAATTTTTACGTTTATAGTTTCATTTAATGTTGTGGAATGTCCACAAAACAACCAAGTTCCTGTTATCACTTATGTTATAGCAGGGGTATTATGTTTTCAGGTTGTCTGTTCTGAGTTTCTCATTAGAGCGATATCTCAAGAACGAATGGTTGAATGTTTGTAGGATTTATTTGGGATTACAATTGAATCCAGCAGATGAAGTGATTTGTAGAATTGATTCAGACAGGGTCAAGGTCACAGCAAGGTCAAATGTCTGAAATGTTTGTCTTACAGAAGTGTTACTTACACGTTCATGTTCAGGAACTCAAGTCCCTTTTTCTGTCATCTAAGATTTTTGCCATCGGTCCATCCATCAGTCTGTCAGTCCATAGGTACAAAATTCTTGTGCAATATCTCAAAAATTTGTACAAACTTTTCCTTGCTACCACCAAATGATCAGATTAAATTTTTGCCATTGATCCAATCATGGCCAGGATATATTTCAAGGGTATTTGAGGCATACAAATTAGTAACAAGAAGCACTAGACTTCTAAATGCTGACACTGGAGACTCCTTAAATAAATGTTAAATAAACACATTGTTATAGAAATCTTCACAATATATATGGACACCCTTTATTTTTTTTCTCTTTCTTAAATAATAACACATTTTTTGTTTAAAATTACATGTAGGATCTGCCATACGACAAGTGAATGAGCCGTTACTATAGAAAGATAACTTCTTAGAACTAGTGCATTAATATTAATCTGTGATTTCAATTAATCAACACCTTCTGATCAATCGAAATCAAGACTGCAACAATGCACAATCCCAGAATACCTTAACAGTCTGACGTAATCAAAGCAAAAGGCTTCACTTTATCTGAACATTTTATTTGCTGCTCTCAGCACCAGCAGTTTCTTCTTCTGAAATGGTGTACCTTTACACGTGTTTCCCGCTAGTCAGCATAAACTAATTATAAACTGCCATGTTGCTCTCGAAATGTGATGTGTAGAAGATTTAATAAAATTAGGTTTAATCTTTAACCATTTCTAAATTTAGGAATATGGAATTTGCCATAGATAATAAAGAGTTTAAAAATAGAAAAGAAGGACCTCTTGAATTGGTGTATTTATTCAATTCAATTTTATTTTATTTGTATAGAGCTTTTAATAATGGACATTGTCACAAAGCAGCTTTACAGAAATATACAAATTCCAGATGTAAATTTAAAATTTATTAATTTATCCATAATGAGCAAGCCAGAGGCGACGATGGCAAGGAAAAATCCCTGAGACGAAAACTTGAGAGGAACCAGACTCAAAAGGGAACCCATCCTCATCTGGGTGACGAGGAATAGTGCAATTATAAATAATTCCCTTCCATAACCGCGTGATATATAGTCAAAAAGTGTAATTGTGTATCCAGGAAATTCATTATAGTTTTAACATGAAGTCTATTTTATTGAAGTTATGAACTGTTCACTGATGGAGACATGAGACTGCAAAACTGTTCGTATCAACTGCAGTCCGCAGCCATCTTCATGGTTTCTGAGTGGATCTTTGGCTGCATATGGGGCGATCCTCAGCAGCAGCGAGTGATCATATTTATGGGTGATTTATCTTTATGTAATATTACATCTTTCTAGTTAATAGATTGAAATCATGCATTCCAAAAACTTTTGGCTGAAGAAGGAATGTACCCACTTCTAAAATTAAAATATATTATTGCATTTATTTTTTTCTCTTCACACCTTCCAGTTTCAGTTCTCAATTAAAATTTTGCATGGTAATACCATAAATTTTTGTGTCAGTGTGTGTCAGTGGTTTACTAGAATTCTTTCTTTGCAACACAGATGCACAGACACACACAGATACACACAGACACACAGAGAAACGAACACACAGAAACAGGGACAGACATACAATACACATAGACAAACACAGACACACAGACACACACAGAAACAGGGACAGACATACAATACACACAGACATTGATAGACAAACACAGACACACAAACAGACAAACACAGACACAGAGAAAAAGACAAACACGAGATACACAGACACACACAGAAGCAGACAAACACAGACACAGAAAGAGACAAACACACAAACAGGCACACAGAGGAATACACACTGGCACAGATAGACACAGAGACACACTGTCAGAGACACTCACAGACACTGACACACACACACACACACACACTCACTCGCACACACAGACACACAGACAAACACAGACGTAGGCACACAGAGAAACACAAACACAAACACAAACACACAAAGAGCTTTGAGATGGGATTACCTGAATGGACTTGACCAGAGGTTAATGCTACAGTCTGTCCTGAGTGTCTAATCTAAAAATACTGCAGCGTGCATGAAAGTGCATATCACAGCAAAGTCAGCGAGCATCATGAATGATTAATAACGTGAATTCTCAGTTAATCTGTCACGCCACTGATTATCCATCTGCCTTGTCTTATTCAAGTGTGTGTGACTGACAGTGAGCTGGATTTAAAGCAGTGCTGCAGAACAGATCAATCACTGATCTCTCAGATATCTCCATGGACTGGACACTACTCAAATGATGAGCGTGCACACACACACACACACACACACACACTCAGCTCATATTATTGCAGTATGTACGGATGCTCACAGACCCAAAATCACATCATTACCTCATCTGAACCCTTTCTATAGTCTTCTGCAGAACCAGGTTGTGTTTGTTACATATCCAGCGGACATATTTAGAGCACCGCTGTCTCCTGATACAACACAGATCCACGAAGAGCCTCGTTTAAAACACATCAGCTCTCAGCGTGAGCAAAAACATCACACAGAACCACTCACACATGACTCACACACACACACTGTACATATATGACACACATATATGATCACACCTAAACAGAGATGATTACATCAGATTATAAAGACTACTCACAGTGTCGGGTCACTGCAGCACACACACGCTGCTGACATCCAATCTCCCTCTCCCTCACTTACTTTCTGTCTTACTCCTTCGCTTCTGTCTTACTTTCTGTCTTACTCCCTCTGGCACGTTGCCAGATTTACTCCACTGCTATTGCAGCTCCATTTCCTTCAGGCCCATCTGAGAGAGCTGCAGTGCAGAAACTGGGACTGCTCCGTCACTGCCTCACTCACGTGCACACACACACACACACACACACACACACACACACACAGAGCGGCTCTGTCCTCGTTCTCTCTCACTGGCAAGGTCAGGAGAAGGATCTGCCAGGCACTTACTGACTCCTACACAGCCGGCACCTGCTGACTCCAGCGTCTCTCTCTCTCTCTCTCTCTCACACACACACACACACACACACACACACTGACATAATTATTAATGCAGCTATTTAATTATATGCCTACACCTAAATTTAACCCTAACCTTCATCTCAGTAAAAGGAAATCTTTTACTTCATTAATTTTTTAAAAATAAAGTCTGCAATTTTTGTAAAAACAACAAAAAGACCCCCCCCCAGCAAACAAACAAACAAACAAACAAACAAACACACAAACACACAAACACACAAACAAAAAAAACAGTATTTCCACATGGGGACCAACAAAATGTCCCAAAAATGTCAAAGCTGTCATCCTTATAGAGACTTTTGGTCCCCACCAAGATACAAAAAAAAACAAGCCCCTGACACACACACGGGTATTCTATTCTCATATTCTTTTGACGCTAAACCATATTTCAGATTACATTAATAATTTTTGGTTCATTAATAATAGCACGCAGTGACTGTGTGTTGTGATGTAGAATGTTGTGTGAAAGTGGGTTAAAGACGTAGACGTAGACATGGTGTACATCCTAATCCCCTCATTACACCTGCACTAAGACTCTGTAATAAGATGTAATAAGATTAAAAGAGAGCACTGTGAGGGAGAGAGAGAGAGAGAGAGAGAGAGAGAGAGAGAGAAAGTTGTGCCATTGTGTCTTTAAAAAGCAGTGTGATGTCTCCATCTAGCGAGGGCTGACTTAAACTGGAAAAAAATTCTAGCAAATAGAAACATCTTAAAGGCAAAACTCACTAATATTTCTCACCAGTAGATCATTCTAAAACTAATAAGAGTGTACTAAAACTATCTCTATATATTTATACTAATTTCAGCTCCTTTAGCAGATGTTTCTTTCAAGCAACTTTCTTTCAACATGGATTTTCTTGAAATTAGTACTAAACAACTTAAATTCCTGCTTTTCATTCAGTTATCATCCTTACTGAAAAAAAAGTTCAGTAAAATACACTAAATTTGATTATTCTACACCACTTAGTTTCCTCACAGCCACACTAATGATTGTAATGACACTCATGTTTCATGTTTAATAAACTTTAATTGTATAAAAATGAAGACTAATTAAAGACTAATTTGCTTTCTGTGCTAAAATGGAACTATTTCAAGTACACTACAGTATGTTTAATCAATAACAATTCTAATCCATGACGTACATACTGTATAATTATAATTAAAATATTTCATAACTATTAAGATACTCAGTAATACTTTTACATGAATAGTAACATACTACTAATAATAATAGTGTAATTTGCATTAAAGTATTAATATCGTTAATATAATTTTTCTAGTAACAAACTTACAAAATTACAAAAACACTATTATGAATACTTTTAGCCCACAAACACAAAGGCAGAATACTATCATTACTTACTTTGATATTAAAAATATAACTACAAAATATTGTATCTAGCTCTAAATTGCTCTTTGGTGTGAAACAGTGTGTGAAAGGAGGGTAGATGCACACTATATTACCAAAAGTATTCGGTCACCTGCCTTGACTCACAAATGAATTTAAGTGCCATCCCATTCCTAACCCATAGGGTTCAATATGATGTCGGTCCACCTTTTGCAGCGATTACAGCTTCAACTCTTCTGGGAAGGCTCTCCACAAGGTTGAGGAGTGTGTTTATAGGAATTTTTGACCATTCTTCCAAAAGCGCATTGGTGAGGTCACACACTGATGTTGGTTGAGAAGGCCTGGCTCTCAGTCTCCGCTCTAATTCATCCCAAAGGTGTTCTATCGGGTTCAGGTCAGGACTCTGTGCAGGCCAGTCAAGTTCATCCACACCAGACTCTGTCATCCATGTCTTTATGGACCTTGCTTTGTGCACTGGTGCACAGTCATGTTGGAAGAGGAAGGGGCCCGCTCCAAACTGTTCCCACAAGGTTGGGAGCATGGAATTGTCCAAAATGTTTTGGTATCCTGAAGCATTCAAAGTTCCTTTCACTGGAACTAAGGGGCCAAGCCCAACTCCTGAAAAACAACCCCACACCATAATTCCTCCTCCACCAAATTTCACACTCGGCACAATGCAGTCCGAAATGTACCGTTCTCCTGGCAACCTCCAAACCCAGACTCGTCCATCAGATTGCCAGATGGAAAAGCGTGATTCATCACTCCAGAGAACGCGTCTCCACTGCTCTAGAGTCCAGTGGTGGCGTGCTTTACACCACTGCATCCGACGCTTTGCATTGCACTTGGTGATGTGTGGCTTGGATGCAGATGCTCGGCCATGGAAACCCATTCCATGAAGCTCTCTGCGTACTGTACTTGGGCTAATCTGAAGGTCACATGAAGTTTGGAGCTCTGTAGCAATTGACTGTGAAGAAAGTCGACGACCTCTTTGCACTATGCGCTTCAGCATCCGCTGACCCCTCTCCGTCAGTTTACGTGGCCTACCACTTCGTGGCTGAGTTGCTGTTGTTCCCGAACTCTTCCATTTTGTTATGATAAAGCTGACAGTTGACTGTGGAATATTTAGGAGCGAGGAAATTTCACGACTGGATTTGTTGCACAGGTGGCATCCTATGACAGTTCCACGCTGGAATTCACTGAGCTCCTGAGAGCGGCCCATTCTTTCACAAATGTTTGTAAAAACAGTCTGCATGCCTAAGTGCTTGATTTTATACACCTGTGGCCAGGCCAAGTGATTAGGACACCTGATTCTGATCATTTGGATGGGTGACCGAATACTTTTGGTAATATAGTGTATATATGTATTTTTTAAATGTAACACATATATAACACATAATTTATTTAAAGTAAAATACTTGCATTTGAGATTAATAATAATATTTACAGCATACTTATTTGTATATTTTAAATATAATCAAGTGCATTTTTTTTTTTTGACTAGGGTTAAAGTATAATATTCAGTAACTACTTTTTATGTTATGTGCTTTATATGACATTTATGGTGTTAGAGGTGTAAAGAAAGTCTGGACCTGCTGACCAGTGTTGGGAGTTAAAGTGATCAATCATTCTATAATTATTTTATAAAGGTCTCCCAGTGAGAAATATTTGATAAATTCATCTATATTCAAGATATTTTTTACTTTACTGCAAATAAGATATACCTTTTGCAGTGTTATTATTATGTTTTTTTTAAAGGAAAGACACAATTCTACACAATGGTTTTGTGATCCAAGTTTAATCAATTTACAAAAAACTAACAAACAAAAAAAAATCTGTAGTTATGAAATATTCATAGTTTCTTCATGAGCAGGTGTGCGTTATTCATTTTGCTGCAAAACAAAAAAAGAAAAAGAATAAGATATTTCATTAAAGTACCCTTGACCATGTCATTTTAAGCCATTAATATAATCATTGTAGAATAAATATTCTCTAATATGTTTATACATCAAAGAAAACAACAAAATATGGCATAAATGCTATAGATCTCATTTTTATATGTCCTCCTGCCATCCCAAATAGCCTAATATCACTAACATTATCTAACTTAATTAGCCAGCTAGTTAAATTCTAGTAAACTAGCTCAAATTTGTATATATTTGTCAAATATATTTGTTTCACTAACATTATCAAAGATAGCAAGCCAGCTAATCATGTGCAAATTTAGAAATGATTTTGAGCGCAGGAGAATGCAAACAACACCCAATCAGCAACATGCAAAAACTACGAAAGCTTTTAAAAAGTTTACCAGTAATGCTCGTCCTCTGGTCTCGATGGGTAACAGGACAGTCCCGATAGCGCACAGACAGCATGTCAGAGCAAACGGAGACAACGCTAACAGCACAGACTTAGACATCAACACCTGAGACACACAACACACAGTCACACCTCCTAAAGCAAACTCGAAGTAACACTGAGGCAGAGACTGAAAAAATGACTCTTTAGGAAGATCATATTTACACATTATATATTTAGAAAAAAAAAGAAAAGTTTGATAAATTTGAAAATGTTAGTTTCTACATAAAGCAGCACAGTTAACACTTACTATGATTTAATGGCCTGGCAAAGCCCTTCACGTGATGTCAAGTTACAACATTTAAAAGTAGTCCAAAAGTCAAAAGGGAGGAAACTGCATTTAAAGATTTCATTCTGACTGCAGTGCAGGAGCATCGTGGACATTTTCACAGCCGGAATCTGATTACAAACTGAATTGATTAGAATTATATCTCTTTCACTATGGCACATAGATCTCCAACAACGTGATTAAAGCGTGTCGCTCACTGTGAGGAAACTACACTTAGCTGGCAAGGTTTTAGACATGACTGTGTGTGCAAACTGTCTGTTTTTATCACTGTGTTTATTAAACTGGCTGCTTTTTGCAAGAAAAGACAGCTAGAAAATAGCAAGAGGATAGCAAGGGGAAGATTAAAAATGACATTTTTGGGTCAGAATTCATTCATAGTGACATCTGATGGGTTTTCCCAAACCACCACACAGATATGAACTATAACTATTTATGAGCATGAACACACACACTTACACACACACAAACACACTCTTAAGCAAACATTACCTGTGCTATAAAGGGTGCAATCATCCCACCGATTCGACTGAATGAAGTACAGAAACCCATTCCTATAGAGCGCACTGCTGTAGGGTAAACCTGCAGGAACATGCCATTACTCCAATATATGTATATCTATCAGTAGATTTATTATTCATATTACTGTACGTTTATTCACGCAAAGCAAAGGTTCCCAGACTCACTGTTGATATAAAAGAACCTCACCTCTGCAGTATAAATATAAACCACATTAAAATTCATCGAGACCAGTGAACGCAGCAGGAAGAGCAACACTGTGAAACCAAACCTGCAGGGGAGAAAAAAGATCACTGTCACGCTCTAACTATTACTCTGTAAACTTAGTAGTGTACCCCTGGTTTGTGTGATATAATTGTATTATCATGATATTACATTGCCACAATATCCGGTGATGTTTATCGCTGATTATATTTTACTACCAGACCTGCCAAACTTTATGCTAGTACGAGTTAAAACACAAAAATATGCCAAAAGAGTGGACTTTTTCACCCTAGATGATCCTATCAGCGTGTGAATCTGGAACAATCTGCACAGGCATTTTATATATATATATATATATATATATATAAAACATCAGGTTACTATATTTAGTAGGGAAAGCACTGAAAAATACAGACAAAAGAAAAAGAAAGAAAAAAGTCAATAAAGATTTAACCCCAAAAAAAAGTTAGATAGGATTACAACGAAGTGTCAAAGCTAGCACTTTCTTTAAATTTGAAATGGTGGAAATGCTCGTTCTCCTGTCTTTTTTTAGACTAACATTTCCGGACGACTACATCATTTATTGCGACATTTTAAAATGGAAAATCACGATCAGGAAAAAAATCAATATTGCACAAGATTACTGTGCACAAATTAAGCCATGTGTGGGCAACACTCCTGTCCAATTTGAAACATATTGTCCTGAAACAATTATGTTATTTACATCATTAGGAAGAAAGAAAGAAAGAAACTCCACCATACAAACCCTGTATAAAAATGATCAATTATAACAATGATAAATTAATCAATATCTTCTGACCAATCAGAACTGAGAATTCAGCAGTGTGGTATAAAATCCTATAAACACAGTGTTACTATAATCAGATCATTATAATAGTTTAAACTGTTTAGGTGAATTCCAGCTGTACTATAGTGTATTGTAACAGGACAAGTGTACTCACATGGTGGTGCAGATATTCACCAGCATGAAGAAGATGGCCGAGAGGACCTGCAGGATCACCATGCTGCACTTTCGGCCCACAACGTGCAACAGGCCGATGTTCAGAGGGATCACTGCCAAGAAAACCAATCATCATGGCTCGTGATATACGCATGTGTTTTATTTCACAGACTATACGGTGAAGGATTCATGTCAGGAACTCACATGCCACCTCTCCCAGGCAGCTGATGAGGAGGGTCTGGTAGTCAGCCATGTTGAACGGGATGCAGTAACACAACCCCTCGTCCTGTTTGTGTTTGATGTCATGTTCTGCTTCGGCGTCGATCACACAGAGCAGGTTCTTCTCCAGGAGCTCTGAGCTGCTCAGCACAGAGCCGTAATAGGAGAAAGACGCTACAAACCTGCAGGCATCAGGTTTGGCATTTTCATAAGAAGATATGTTCACATACTTGTGTAAAATGATACTTCTATTCAAACACACACCCTTGCACATACACACACACACACACACACATGAGGCGAGTGTATATAAGACATTACCATGAATACCACAACAGCAGAGATGTCATCCTGAAAGCTCGACTAACCAGAGTGGCAGCATTTCCTCTCTCCGTCTGAAAATACACAACATACCCACTAGCCCCTGTGTGTTTGTGTGTGTGTGTGTGTGTGAGAGAGAGAGAAAGACAGACAGAGAGAGTTAACACACCACTATAGGTTCCCGTAGTTCCCCCTCAGGCAAGCTGGCTCCATTCATCTTAGCGATCCATTTTAAAGTGGCAACAGCTCCTTCTACATTCCCTGCCGAGACCTGGAACCTCGCTGACTCAGGGATAAACTGGAGGAAAGAGGAAAGATAGCATGGAAGGGCAGAATGATGTAGGAAAGAAAGAAAAGAAGGATAAATAATTAAACAACAAGTAAATAAGCACATAAATTGTAAATAAACAAGTGCATTTAAAAAAAACAATCAAGCAAAAAAAACAAGCAAAGAAACCAAAGAAAAGAAAGAAAGAAAGAAAGAAAGAAAGAGATCAATTAAATGAATAAAGAAGTAAATTGTAAATAAGCAAGTACATTTAAACAAACAATTAAGCAAACAAAAAAAACAACAAAATAAAGCAAACAAAAGAAAGAAACAAACAAAGAGGAGGGAAACAAATACATTGTAAATAAACAAATATATTGTTAACAAACAAGCAAACAAAACAAAGAGAAAGAAAGAAAGAAAGAAGGTTTTGATGTGAGGTTCACCTGGAAGAGGATGATTAGTAGAACACTGGGGATGACGGAGAAGCGAATCATCCAGCGCCAGCCCAGCGTGGGCACCACAGTCATCCCCAGAATGATGATGAGCAACGATCCCACCATCCAGAAAATCTGACCACAGAGGAATGTGGAATTTCAATGGGATTATTATTATTATTATTATTATTATTATTATTATTACACATGAGCTTTGATTTCTCACTTACTGAGGCCAGGGGCAGCAGAGAGCCTCGGTATTTAGCAGGAATGAATTCTGTCTTCAGAACAAACCTTTAACAGGAAGATTGGATGAGTCACAGTGGGCTTTAAACATCGATGACACATCAGGACACACAAGTTTATTATGTTTAGTGAAAGGAAGTGTGTGTGTGTGTGTGTGTGTGTGTGTGTGTGTGCGTGAGTGTGTGTACCCTTGTGACGTGGCTGCTACTCCACAGCCCACCATGCTGCGCAGGAAAATAAACCAGCCGTAGGATGGCGCGAATGACGTGAGCACAGAGAAATATGCGGCCCACACGAAGCCCCCAAACACCACCTGTGTGTACACGACTATCAGAACTGAGCGGACATACAAACATATACACACACTTCTCTGATATCAGACACCATCATCAGACTGTAAAGTGAACATCATGCAAGATGTTTTTGATGTAACTATTGTTATCTGACCTTCCAGCGGCCATATTTATCCGCCACATATCCACACAGCACCCCGCATACCATGAAGCCCAGGAACACCATCTATATATATACACACACACACACACACACAATATTAATAAAACAGAAAAGGTTATATACTCTAGAACTTCTATAATAACAAATTAATAAATGGCTTAGAAAACAATTTCTGTTATGAGACATTTATTTTGCATTTTTCGAAAACTACATAAATTATATATAAATAAGTAAACTGATAATTCTCAGACTAGATTGTCAAAGAAAAAGAAAGAAATAAAGTAAGAAAGAAAGAAAGAATTAATTTTTGGAAGGAGTCTCTAGTGTCAATGCTTTGTAAGTTTTCCAACACTGGAAAGTCTTCAGGACAGACGACTTTATGGATTCCAGTTTCTTTATATTTCTTTAGATATAAAAAATGTAATCGTTGGCAAATTGCAGTGGTATAATAGGAATAAAACACATCAGGATATGCTGTTATAGGAAAATAATCAACTTTGGCAAGGTAAGAGTAGCTCCTTCGCATCAGGCCACACCACACCACCCCATCGTTGATTATTTTCCTATAACAGCATGCCTCCAAGAGATTTATATCTTACTTAGCTAATCATAGACTCAATAAATGAGGGCAGGACAGTTCTTATTGGATGAAAATCTCACCGTGGAGACCAGGGCCACCTGCCAATCCTCCAGACGCCACTCACATCGGATCTCAGGAGACACCACAGCCAACAACATGATCTCCATCGCCTCTACAATCTACATCACACACACATGGAGAGATACAGAATTACTATCACGTACAGATACAGATACAGAACTGAAACATACAAACATACATTCAATAGAGAAACATACAAAAACAAAAAGCTCTTACATTGGCACTGCCCATAATAACAAAGAGAAGAATGTGAAAGCGCCCAAAGCCAATGCTTTCAACAGCCTCCTCCACGCTGTAACATTTCTGATCTGTGAGAGAAAAGAGAGGCAGCACAGGCATGACCAGGGTCAGAGCTTATTAAGCAAAACCAGGAAGAAAAGAATCTTTCAGGTAATTAAAAACAAATACACATGCATTACTACAACAATAATACCCAGAATCCTGTAGAAAAAAAAAAACAATGGAGGTGAAATCTGGAGTTCATTCATTTAAAAATATCTCATTAAATAATAAAACATTTTTATGTTTTATCACAAATCCTAATTTAAACAGATTTCCTAGTCTAAGACAATTTCTGTTTATGCTGTGTTTACAAAAAAAAGAATAAAAAATTAAATTAAATTAAATACATCAAACTTCTTTTTGCACTGGGATTCAACAGCCTTTAGTGGAGTGACAAGCAATTCACCAAAAAATCTGACCATGGTGTACTGAATCACGTTTTTGCTAAATTTCTAGAACCCCAAATGGCTGAGAAAACTAAAAATAAAGTATACAATAAAACAGATGCATAAGAGTCATTAGGTTGTTGGAAAAACAATGCTGAAGAAGCTTTAAGGTTTTCTTTTTCTAGAAGTGTATTTTAGTAATGATTAATAAAGCCTTTTTATTGTGACTGAAAGAGAATATGGTTATAAAGAGTATGTAGACCTATTATAATCCAACTGTATTGTAAACTGTGATCTTAATTTGCCAAATGTTACAACACAAATGTATTTTCTTTTTACCATAAGAATAAGCTGTTGCACAAGGTTTCTTAGTGACATTAAATCTTGTCTAGTTACATTCTCTTGAATCGATTGTAATCTGAGGCCTAATGGAAATCAATAATATGTAAGATAGTAATAATTAAGTTACTCTTCTTGTGTCTATGTATAGTAAGTGCTTCAATATTAATGGGGCAGTCAGTGATTTTTTTGGAGATTAGCATTAAAGGTGCAGTAACTGATTTTGTTACAGTTGCGGACATAAGTTAACATACGCCTTGCACAATCTGCAAAATGTTAATAATGTTAATAATTAAAAAAAAAATAACAGGGATCATAAAAAATTGCATTTTGTTTTTTTTTAGTACTGCCCTGAATAAGCTATTTCACATAGCAGATGTTTACATATAGTTCACACGACACAATAGCTGAATTTACACAAATGAACCAGTTCAAAAGTTTACATACGCTTGATTCTTAATACTGCGTGTTTTTACCTGGATGATCAACGACTGTTTTTATGTTTGGTGATAGTTGTTCAAGAGTCCCTTTTTTGTCCTGAGCAGTTAAATTTTTCTTCAGAAAAATTCTCCAGGTCCTGCACATTCTTTGCTTTTTTAGCATCTTCTGCATATTTGACCCCTTTTCAACAGTGACTATATGTTGCTGAGATCAATCTTTTCACACTGAGGACAACTGAGGGACTCGTACACAACTATTACAAAAGGTGCAAACATTCACTGACACTCAAGAAGGCAACACACTACATTAAGAGCCAGGGGGGTGTAAACTTTTGAACCGGACGATCAGTGTAAACTGTTATCATTTTGGCTTTTGGGAAACATGGAAATATCTTATGAATTAAATGTCTTCTGAAGGGCAGTATTCAAATGAAAAAAATACAATCTTTAAACAAAATAACCCTAGGTTTTGAGATTCAGAAAGTTTGAAGCTAACTTCTAGAGTTTTCAGTGCTCGTACTTTAATGCTGCTTTTATGTAAAAAAAAGAAAAGAAAAAGAAAAAACTTACATTAACCTGGTTGCATAAGTGTGCATACCCCTTAACTAATACCTTTTAAAAGTCCATTTTGCTTGTAATACAGCATTCAGTCTTTTGGTTGAGTCTACCAACTCAGCACATCTTGATCTGGCAGTTTTATTCCACTCTTCCTTACAAAATAAAATGCTCCAGATCTATTAAATTGTGAGGGGATCTCCTGTGAACAGCCCTCTTTGTGTCATTCAGGTTTTTGATAGGATTTAGATCTGGGCTCTGACTGGGCCTTTCCAAAAAGTTGATCTTCTTCTTCTGAAGCCATTCCTTTGTTGACTTGGATTTGAATTTTTCTTCTTCTTCAGCTGTATAAAAGAGGCCTGCAGGTTTTCTGCCAAAACAGACTGGTATTTGGAGCTATCCATGATTCTCTCTATTCTGACTTGAGCCCCAGTCCCAGTTGAAGAGAACATAGCATGATGCTGCCACCACCAAGCTTCATTATGGGTATGGCATTCTTTGGGTGATAAGCTGTCTTGTTTTTGCACCAAACAAATCTTTTAGAATTAGGCCCAAAAGGTTCTACCTTGGTCTCATCAGACCATAACACACTTTGCCTCATGGAGTGATTCAGGTGGGCTTGGATTGTTGCTTTTTTTTTTTTTTTTTTCATGAGAAGGGGCTTTTGTCTAGCCACCCTACCCCATAGCCCAGACATGTGAAGAATACGAGAGGTTGTTGTGACATGCAGGGAGTAACCAATACTTGCCAGACATTCCTGCAGCTCCTTTAATGTTGCCGTATTTTAACAGGGGTGGGTTGACTTTTTTTTTCCATTGTACTTTTGAATGTAAGGTCAGAGTTTGCAATGTGAGACACTCATGACAATACTCATGACACTCATATTTGACACTCATGACAGCAATCATAAGGACAGTGGAAATTTTTAAGGAGCAACAGAGCTTGACATTGTGCAACATTGCTATGCAAGAAATTGTTAAACAATTTACAGTTTGAATTGGAAACTAGATGGAAAGGGATGTTTTGGCTCTGGTGTGCCATCTAATAAATGCTGCATTTAATCCTCCAGATGTAAATAGGATAGGCAGGCCATTGTGTGAACAGTGCCGCTCGTGTTGCAGCTACTTCGTGTCAAGCCATATAACACCACCTTGGGGTTTATTATTTTCCTATAACGACGCAAGACTTCCCACTAGACTAGTAAGTCAGTGCAAAGAACATTCCTTTGTTTTTTACGCACTTTACTTTACACATAGGTCTTCCCATAGTGCATCCTGGTGCCATCTTTTCCCCAGGTAAGTGACGCATACGCACCCGGTCGTCCACATGATGTAAAAGAAAACATGATTCTTCATAAAAGGCCACCTTCTTCTATTGCTCCATGGTCCAGTTCTGATGCTCACATGCCCATTGCAGGCACTTTCGGCGGTGGGCGGAGGTCAGCATGGGCACTCTGACCAGCCGGACCAGACAGGTTAGCCTTCACTCCCAATGCACATCAATGAGGCTTGGGCTCCCATGACCCTGTCACCGGTTCACTGGTTGTCCTTCCTTGGAACACTTTTGGTAGGTACTATCTATTGCATACCGGGAACACCCCACAAGGCCTGCCTTTTTGGAAATGCTTTGACCCAGTTGTCTAGCCATCACAATTTGGCCCTTGTCAAAGTCTCTCAGATCCTTACGCTTGCCCATTTTTCCTGCTTCCAACACATCAACTTCGAGAACTGACACTTGCTACCTAAACCTAGTATAGCCCACCCATTGACAGATGCCAGTGTAACAAGATAATCAATGTTATTCACTTCACCTGTTAGTGATTAATGTTATGGCTGATCTGTGCATGTTAAGAATGTTACAGAATTATAAATATAGAATTTAAAAAATGTAGGGTGGGGGAGAAAATTCATAATGTCCATTTGGGGCTGTTTGCAACATAATGTTTGGGAACCTCTGGGTTAGTGTAAGGGGTTAGGGTTATGGATTTGGGTTCGAGTAAGGGGTCTATCACGAATTGACAAGCTATTCTTACTAGACAGGTAGACTGACCTGTTTCATAGACACCATCAGTGTGAATTCAGAGCTTTATAATTAGAAACAATTACCCTTGGCTTCCTCGACAGGTTTAGCAGCAGGTTTAGCAGCAGCCTCGCGCTCCTCCTCGCGCTCGTCCTCGCGCTCCTCCTCCAGCTCCTGCAGCTGAATCGCGCTCACCAGCTGCGTCTTCATGGAGCTCGCGCTCCCTCCTCCCGCCATCCTCTTCATCCAAGAGCTTCAGCACAAAGCTACTGAAAACATCGACAATTAAACAATAAGCGACACAAAATGGCGGGGACCAGCTTAAAAGTAAGTGTGTCACTTCGTTTCAGGGTTAGCTTAAAAACCAACAAACAAACAAAAGTTGTCATTTGGGTTGTGGTGGTTCCTCATAGGTATCAAACGAGGAAACATGAAGAGCAGCAACACAAACAAGGAGTTACTTCCTCACTAAGCCTGATAATTAAGTCTCATACTATAACATCTACAAACTCGGCTAAACCCGAGGCTATAATCTTTTCCGCTGTAGTTTAGTTGTTTAAAGTGTACATTCAGCCATTCCCAGGTGTTCAGGCTGCTGTAATCCCGAGATTTAATGCCATCATAAACAAAACACACTCATAAGCACCACTTAAAGGATGTTATACATCACACACACCAACACCAGACAATATACCTTTTCTGCTTCTTATATCCCGATGTGTGAGTGATTTCTGAAGGCTGAAAAAATCCGAATTCGCCTCATAATTGCTCTGGCCAAAAACAAGTTTCCGTCCTGTACCTGCGGACAGGTAAACTGAGTCCCAGAGGAACTGAGGAACAGCAGGAGGCAGGACCTGGGCTTTAAAGGGCCATGCAGACTATTTACTAACGCTGCTCATCAGTGCTGCCAACTCTTATCAGGGGAAAGTAACTAATGCATGCTCGAAAAGTCACCATATGACGCCACAGTGTTATCTGCATATTTATTAAATCGTCATGCTCATTTGCATATCAAAACATTGTGCATTACTGTTGTCATCTGCAATTATTTGCAAGTGCTTGCATTTTACTACAATTATATGTCATTACTACAATTATTTATATCAGACTGTTATTTGCACATTATTGCATATCACTGTATGTAACCACTGCATCATAATGCATGCTTCATGCTGTTTACCTCTACCTGTATACTGTTTATCTCATCTTATTGCACCATAATTCTTATTTATTTCATTTTACTTACTTGCCATTTGCATTACTGGTATGCATCATACTGTTTACCTTTTCCTATGCACTGCTATCTTAACTTATTGTACCATAACTTTATTTCATCATTTAACTTATTTGCAATTTGCACTACTGTTTGGATGCGTTGCGTTTCGTTGTCTCTGTACTCATATTCTGACAATGACAATAAAGTTGAACCTAACCTAACCTAAAACTTGTTACATGAAGAAGGAAGATTTTCTGAAGACACATATAAGAGAAAAGAAGTTCATTACTTATAGAAGGAAGAAATCTTTGGTGATGGCACCACAAACTAACTATTTACGTTTTGACAAAATACTATAATTTTTGTCATGCAGACAAAAGAAGCCGCAGTCGTGAATGGATATTTAAGGAAATAATTACGGATGGAATAACTCGCTTTTATTGTTTATATCTCTGCACAGAAACATTATAGGCTACTTAGGTGAAAGTGTGGTTATTGTGTCAAAATCTTACAACTGGAAGTAGCTAAAACTAATTAAGCAAGGAAGTAGCTCAAAATGTTTGTGAAAGTATTTAACTGTAAAAAGCTATGTGACGGTGAGGTAGTAGCTTGACCACGAAGCATCATAAAAAACAAACTTTATTCACAAACTCAGAGCAAAAACACAGGCTTGGTGGTTAGCCAAGAACTGACTACCCTGGGAAACTGGCAGAGTGTAACAGCTGGAATGTGAACACTAATAAACATGAATTCAAATATGTGGCTGCTTGGCAAAGGCACAACAGTGCTACAGTAAATTAGTTAACCAAAGTTAGAGGTTAAATTTGCAAGTCTCCTACTTGCAAATTTGTAAATATTAGGATGCCTATCATTGGTGTTACACTGTGTGATTGCAGCAGATTTTTAAGATTATAACTTGTCACACAGTACGAGATGATCCCAATAAAATCATCATTTGACCAACTCACGACCAGAGAATTCATTTACAATGCGCAATTTTGTCTCATTTCAGCAATTATTGCATTAATGTGTTTACAAAATAGCACCAAAAGTCCATCTGTCCACCTTCCGTACCACTTATTCTAGACAGGATTGTGGGTTGGCCTGGAGTCTTTCCTAGGAGACTCGGGGCACAAGATGGGGACACCCTGGACACCAACCCATTGCAGGGCATGTCTTTGGACTGGGGGAGGAAACCGGTGTACCCAGAGGAAAACCCCCGAAGCACGGAGAGAACAAACTCACACACACAGGGCGGAAGCAGGACTCGAACCCCAACCTGGAGGTGCGATGCAACAATGCTAACCACCAAGCAACTGTACCCCCCGCACCAAAAGTCATACTATGTAAACCCCACATTTATTCGTACAAAAGTTCGAAGGTTAAGAATCAGGTTAGTGCAGAAGCTAGCGATCATATGACATCAGTCACATAAAACTGAACAAAATCCAGCCAATTCGTTTAAATTTTTTTATGAGATCATGTTTAATGTAACTAATGAATTGTAGTAAGTCTTGTTACAGTCCATTTAGATCAGTTCCTAATGTTGTATTTTGGTCATGTTTGCCTGGTCACATTTACCTTTTATATTTTTAAGTGACCATTGATTTAAGTGACCCATATTTGTAATGGGTGTGAACAGATCCACACTGACATGTTTACAAAGAAATCACCTTGCATGCTAGCGTGAAAAACACCAACAAACGAGTTAGACGGTACTTCCAGTGCAACAGTATCATTATGTGTACAAAGTAAACTGATAACTGTTTCATTTCAGCAATTATTGCACTGATGTTTTTACATGTTACATGCATTTTCTCTTAGAACAGGAGAACATGAGTCAATCAGTAATCTGACTTCTTCAAGTACTACTAGTCACTACTAGTAATGAAGAGAGGTGGGCAGAGTAGCCAAGACTTCACAAAAATACTTAAAGTATGTTTACTTAAAAATAACTTAAGAACACACTTTTAACAATGAATTTCATCTGCTTTAGGATATTGTAGTATACTGTTGAAATGAGTGACTGAAAAATATAACGCCTGAAATCAGACAATTTCAGTTCAGAAATCAGATTTGGTTCAGTTCAACGCTGTAGTGTTAAACTTTTGAAGCGTAGTCCAATTTCTTAAAATGGATTACAGGAATTACAGGGATTACAGGAAAATGAAAATGATTCGTATATTTAATTACATGATCTTAAATTCTTTTTGTCTTCATTTACTTACAATAAATTGCTTCACTGCTGCTGAAATATAAATCTTGTGTAACATGCTTCTTGAATGTATAGCAATATTACAGGAAGACAATGGTGTGTTTCTGTCTATTTTGAGGAGAAAAAAAACCCTGCCTCTCATCTCATCCTTCGAAGGTACATTTTTTCATGTTGGGCCGCATTTCAAGTGAAAGGAACCTTTGAAATCTTGGGATTCAGGGCAATATTATGTGTCATCATACGTCATCATGGTATCAGAGAGGGAGCTGGATAACACTTGTAAGCCAGGTTGTGAATTACAGACGCTGCCGGTCAGGTTTCAAGTGACATTTTACTGAAACTGGGCTAAAATCAGATGGCTTTGTAGTGTAGTGGACTTATCTTGATGATACACTATTTGTCTTAGGAGTGTGTAAAAATGCTGATTACACAGGGAGGTGCCTCCTGAACAGAAAAAAGGGTGTGAATACGATTAAGGGTTAGGCTGTGATGCTGAGTTGCAAAACAGGTTTTTTTATAAGCACTGTCTGCCTTTGTGCTCGCTCCTCCACTGGTAACCTGAGTATCTGGAACAACACGCTAATGCTATGGGTTTATGTATGTGCTTTTGTGTTGTGCATACAAAGAGGTGGCTGTGGACTGAAGCAGCTATTCACGTAACATTACAGGATTGTTTCGAAAACCAAAACAACCACATGGAGGTGGATAAGGTTCCATGGCTAATCTCGAGGATTAGACTACGTGGCTGAAGCAGCTGTATGCTTGGCCTTGTTTTCTGTTGAAATAGGTGCAGTAAGTCCACAAAAAGTGTGGTCAGCTTATTTAAGTCCTGAATTACTCACCGGATGCATACAGGACTTTAATCAAAGGTCCTCCTCTAGTACTGCAGAGAAAAAAAATGCGTCTCAGGTGTAATTTTTAATGCACATGATTTTATTATCCCTTGTTAAATTTGCACAACAATCTAGAGACAGTACATGTTAAATACAGGGATGCAGTTTGCAGAGACCAAGAGAGTGAGATGGAATAAAGACACAAAAGGAAAGAGATTTCCCAGGTGCTAACAAGGAATGTAGATGTCATGTAACCCCATTTACACTCTGGATTATATCCCGATAAGGATTATCCCCGTAAAATGGTGCATTATGCTTTTTTTTTTTTTGATAACCTGTATGTGGATATAATCTTGATACTCAAATTGTAAATGCACCCATTTAAAACATTAAATAGTACACTGAGTATCAGGATTAAATCTGTATAGGGATTCTCCACATAAAAACTAAAGTATAAATGCACCCCTTTGGATCTAAATCCAATCCACTTGAGGTCTGAGACATGTTTTAACCAGATATTGTATAAGTGTAAATGCATTTGATAACCGAAATCCTATCCAGATGATTCCAGACTACCAAAGTTGGTGCCTTTATGGAGAACAGAAAAATGTCTTTTTTTTTTTTTTTCATTTTTGTGATTTTGTTTTAAATGTAGCCATTATCAATGTCATGAAACAACTGAAAACTAGGGACAGCACAGGCAGATATAAGGAGCTGATTTGCATATTGACACAATGTGGCTAACGTTTGACTAAAAGT